>NC_133620.1:39842103-39957103 GCF_048593235.1 Sminthopsis crassicaudata | reverse complement strand
AACACTGATTTGGGATAACCCAACCCACACAGTGTCTATATTGTCACTCGGATCATCAGCCAGTCTCCTAAACTCCACCAGTTTTCCTGGCTGCTCAAATTACACTTTGGGATCTCTAGAACATCTAAACTTCCTGGATTTTTGAACACTATCATTGGAGTTGGTTTCTCTTTTCCTACAAGTCCTTCTCCCATCATCTTCCAGTGATCAAATTATCCTTTACCACAGTTGCCTGATCTCATGGGGAATGGAGTCTTTGGATTACTGTTTAGAGCCAAGAAATTTGGGGAAAATAATCCAGTCCCCAAAGATATGACTACCTTATCCTATGAATCATGTCCAATTTTCAATTAGAGCTGAATAATTATCTTTTCATTATTATAACAATATCATTATAATAATGAATTATTGTCTTGAATTAATAATCTTTTTATCAGTTTGTTTACACAGACCCTTTTGTTACACATGTATATGAACTTGTCAAGTGCATGTACAACATAATATTGAAAAACTTTAATATACTCTTCATAGAGTCTCCTTAAATATACCCAGTCCTCCATGACTACAATCTGATGAGTCACTTTAGCATATCTGGGTGCCTATGAACCTGTCTAGTGCCTTTATAACATAATATTGAGGAACTTTAACGTACTGTCCAGTATGTCTAACTTAATTCCTAGTCCTCCATGACTCTACACTCTGATGAATCACTTTGGCATATCTGGGTGCCTATGAACCTGTCTAGTGCCTTTATAACATAATATTGAGAAACTTTAATGTACTGTCCAGTACATCTAACTTAAATACCCAGTCCTTCATGACTCTACAATCTGATGAGTCACTTTAGCATACCTGGGTGGGACAACTGTGTAGGAACCCAAGAGCACAGATTTAGAGCTATAAGGGAACATAAAGACAGCTCCAACTCTCATTTTATAGATGACTTAGGGAGGATCTAGTGATTAAAATATAGATAATTGTAAACTGAGCTAAAATCTTCATTGAGCAAGAAGTTTCTCACAACCGTGACTCTCCTCCAAGACTGTCTGCTAAAGTCCCATTCAAACAGGTCCTTTGTCTTCTCTAAATGTGGGAGCTCTCCCAGCACTTGGAACGGTGCTTTATTCACAGGAGGGGTTTAATAAATGTAGGTTGAATTGAATTTCATAAGTTTTCCATCTTATCTTTTCAATTAGACTGTGAGCTTGAAGGCAGAGGTCATCTATTATTCCCCCATCTCATGCCTTGCACATAGGAAATGTTTCATACATGTTTTGTTTTCATTGAAGGTACCACAGATGTTCAACCAACATATTAATAGCTGCTATACCAGTCATCAAAATCATCTTTTCCCCTTGGAATGGTGGACCTGTCAGTTGAAGGGAGGAAAATTCAAGGACAAGCCCCCATTCTTTGGCATTTTTCTCTCCCACTTTTAGCATAGGAAAGGGTTTTACATGAAATAGCCCTTGTAAAGAGCCAGGTGCTTCAAAGGGCAAGGGGTCCCATATTGAATGCCCCTCACCCTCATAAGATGGGTTTTCTCATTATTTTCCTTTTTTTCTCTCCCTTTCTACACCCAACCCCCAAATCTGTTTCGAATCTCCACATACTAGGTCCTAGAACTAGATGCAACATGGTTTGCCTTGAGCTGTTTATTGATAGCAAAACCTAAAGTTCAGGTAAAGAACTTCTATAGTATCCCTATCATCTCCCAACATGTCAGTACAGCAATGGGCTGGCTCTGGTCTACCTTTCAAATAATAGGCTATTCAGACTGAGGAAAGGAATGATTCAGGGCTCCTTCAGGGCAATTTCAGAGCCCGGCACATCTGCCAGCTGGGCAGCCCATTTCAAACAACCAATTAGTGTGAGCCCCACAAAAATGATCTGAGCCAGTCCCAGCACCTGCCCCCACAGGAGCCAGAGAGGTAAGCTAGTCTACATGGCAAGTGGGGCTGTTTTCCTGCGGCAGCTTTGTTCTACTTCAAGAAATGCACTTTTGTTTCTTCCCTCCCAAAACTTGGCTTCACTTGACTTGCCAGATGAAAATGATTTGGAATTATAGAAAGCAACTGCAGAGGGGCGAATGAATCCACTTTAGTGCCTGGGAGGGAATAGGATGGTGGTGGGAGACAGAGAGAGGGGTGTTTGGTGGATGGGATTTTGCTACCTTTTTTGAAGCTGATCACTCAGCTTACTTGACATGCAAAATAGACTCTTGTTCTGGGATAAGTCATCATTTCCCAGGAGTGCTGGTATTAGGTGTAGAAAAGAGCAATACCGAAGCCTGTCTATGATTCACTGCCCCTTACTAAGTCTTTCTTTCTTGTCCTAGCTAAGATAGAGAAATCTGAGAATGAGACACAGCACAGCTCCTGGGACAGCTCCATTGTCTGAGGTGCAGTATAATTTTTTTTAAGTGTAGTTGAGTGATTGTGGGTGAGTTACTGAATCATCATGAATCACTCACTCCCTGAAAGAGAAGCAATTTGACCCCAGGAGAAAAGAAAGGCCTAGAATTTATTATTCTGATTCTGCCTCTGAGCAATACTATGGACCCTTAACATAGGCCATACACAGTTCTCCCTGTGCCATCTTGAAATATAGGGAGACTGCAATGCTTTCTGAGGAGTACTGGGAATTTATAGGAAATCATATTAGAAGATTTTATTCATTTTCTTTTCTTACAAATAACTTTGAGGAATATTTTTTTCTACCCACCATCACGTATAGAGGGCTGGCTGTAGAGTCAGAAAAATCTGAATTTAAGTCTATCTCTGGTATATTCTATATGAAACCATGAACAAATGACTCAGTGGTTCAGTGATCTAGGGAACTCTCAGAGACTTTAATTCACAATGGAGCTGCCAATCTGTACCTACCTCCTTTCAAGGTTTAACAGAAGTGCTATTTTCTTCAAGAGGAGATTCCTGTTTCCCATTATTAGTGCATCCTTCCTCCCAAAACACTCAAAAAAAATCAGTTTATTAAAAAAAAAATCCTACTTTTATTTACCTATTACTTCCCTTATAAAATGTAAACTCACTGAGGACAAGGACTGTCATGTTTTTGTATTTGCATGGCACCTACACAGTGCCAGGAACATAGTAGGAACATTAAGAAATACCTGTTGATTTAATAAGTATCTGTTGACTGATCCACAATGGGAGTTTCCACACTGGAGTTTCTCTATACTAAGGAAATCATAGATTTAGACAAAATTTTCAAATTTTTCATGCATTTATTTTCTTCACATTTTGTTTATGTTTATATTTCATCTACACTTTTATTTCAGCTCTTTAAAGACTTATGCTTTCATCAATATGGGGATTACAATATATATATATATATATATATATATATAATGCAGATCTCAGCCCCTCCAAATTTAGTAAGTGATGTTGAAGAGACTGGAGTCAAAGAATTCATATGACCAACCTAGTAAAGAGTCTGCAGCACAGTCCAGTGGAAGGAGTGAGGTGATTTGTGTTCAAATCTCGGCTTTGCTATTAAATTACTGTGAGATTTTGGAAAAATCACTAGACTCCTCTGGCCTTCTGTTTCTTCATCTATAAAATAAGGGACAAGCTGGCCTTTAAGCTCCCTTCCAACTTTAAGTGACCCTATGATCATCAAACTTAGCTAGCCAGACATACAGCCCATCACCAGGTCCAAAATGGAAACCTTTATAGTGGTTTTAGTGGGTTCTTATTGACCTTGTCTAGAGTAAAATAAAAACCATTCAGCCCCATATTTAAGGCTCTCCATAATTTGGATCCAACCTACATTTTTATCCTTATTTTATTTTATTTCTCTTAAAGAATTCTGCATTTCAGCCAAACCAGACTACTAGTTACTACTCAAATATGTCAATCTAATTTCTACCTTTATTCATGGCAACAAGCTGTCCCTATGCAAGAAGCATATTCTGTTCTGATTTCTACATCTCAGGGCATCTAGGTGGTGCAGTGGATAGAGCACCAGCCTTGAATTCAGGAGGATCCGAGTTCAAATCAGGTCTCAGACATTTAACACTTCCTAGCTGGGTGACCCTGGGCAAGTCACTTAACCCCAATTGCCTCACCACCCGCCCCACCCCCCCAAAAAAAATCTCTATGTCTCAGAATCCTTATCTTATTTCAAGGTAGAAACAGTGGTAAAAGTGAACAGAGAGTAGATCTTAAAAATAGGAAAATCTGGCTTCAAGTAACCATTTCTGAAAGTTGGTAGCTCTGTGATCTTGGACAACTAGGAGGACAACAGAAAATGGCTTAGAATCAGTAAACCAGAATTCAAATTTGATCTCAAAAACTATTTGTGTGACCTTGACCAAGCTATATAATCTCTTTGTCTCAGTTTGCTCAATTGTAAAATGGGAATAATAATAATAAACCTATCTCTCAGGGATGTCACAAAGTTTAAATAAGATATTTATAAAGTACTTAGCCTAATACCTGGAAAATAGTAGGTGCTATATAAAAACTGAATAATATTTTAATTGACTTCTAGACAACTCTCCATGACTATAATAAAGAAAATGCTGACCTAAAGCAGTAGAGGGAGTTTCCTCATTTGCAAGCCTTTTATAAAATAATAAATCACAAGAACAGGTCTGATCCTACTTCTACACATGCTATATTCCACCAAGAGAGGATAAACTCCTTAAGAGAAGGGACTCTTTTGTGTTTGCTCAATAATTTCAGTCATATCTGAGTCTTCATGAACCTATTTGGGGTTTTCTTGGCAAAGATTTTGGAGCTGTTTTCCATTTCCTTCTCCAATTCATTTTACAAATGAAGAAATTAAGGTAAATGTGACGTGCTCAAGATCACACGGTATCTAAAGCCAGATTTGAACTCGGCAAGATGAGGGTTCCTGGCCCCAGGCCCAGCACTTGTAAGCACTTAATAAATGTATGTTGATTTTGCCACACAATTAGGAGGCAGACCGGTCTGTCAGCTGCCAGATGTTCCTCAGTCAGTCATGGTTAGTTCTAATTGTTTGAAAATGTGCTTTCTTCTTAAAGCTTTCTCCAGTTCTCTGTTAGTAATTGGCTCGTGTTGGCTTACTCTATGGGAGCTGTTTGAGCATTCTGTAGTGGTCCATTCTATATCCAGCCAGGACTGGGCAGAGGTTTGCTTCAGTTGTGATATTCCTGCTTTGCACCCAGATCTTGTGATCGTGAATCACTTTTTGTGATACACAGGGGTACAAGAGGCTGCCAAAAAGCTGGAAAATCATGCTAAAGATCATAAAGTCCTGGGCGAGGGGCTAAAAAAATCTAGGGGCTCAAAGGACATCAGAATGATCAATCAAAGGTCAGGGCTTCTGACTAGAAAGGCAGATGTGGAAAATGGTCAGCTGGTTAACATAATGCAGGAGAATTGGATTTGGGTTTCTAGACTCTGACTTAAATTTTAAGAATAATAGGGTCCTGAGCCGAAGTTGAATGCTCCCAATAAGTTTGATTACAATATATCTACAGTATAAAATTCATTCAGAAGGAAAGAGAAGTCCTTAAGACTGACATCCTTAAAACACAAAAAGAAACAGTTTCAATGAGGAAGAAAAGAAATAAATATGGATGCACAGGGAGTTCATGGACTGCCTTAGATTTTTAAAAACACAGAAGACAAAACAAAAAGCAAGGAATAAATGCAAAAGTGTGGTACAATCTGGTTGGACACTGTACCCAAGTTTGGAAGCCTTTCAGTGTTGATTTCCTTTATCTTACTGTAAACTGCATATAAATCACTCTCCAGACTTATCCCAAGATTTCTCTTCCTTTTATGTTGACTTCAACACAGTCCTTGAGGGCAAGACTGTCATGTTTGCTTATATTTCTATTTCCAGTGCCTCACGTAAATCCAGGCATATGATAAAGATTTAAGAAATGTTCTATATATCTTTTTATATATTGATCAATCAATCTGGAGGCTTATGTTGCCCTGCATCAATTCATATAAATTTTCTCAAGTTTCTCTGAATTCTTTATATTTATTTTCTTATGGATATTCCACTATAATGAAATTCATATCCACTACAAATTTGTTCAGTCATTCTTTAAAAATATGAGCATTTCTTTTCCTTGCAGTTCTTTTGCTACTACCTCCAAAAATGCTACTGTGAATATTCTTATATAAATGGGATCTGGCCTAGAATTTGATGCCTTCTTGGTATCATTTGTCATTCTTTTCAAGAATTCTTTGTGGTTTCTATTTTTTGTTAATTAGACAACAGGATGCCAAAAGAAAGCAGAAATTTATCACTGTTTCTTGTTCTTCTGATAAAAATGACAGACTATTATGCTACTGATTCATATCTAATATACTTCAAGGAGATAGCAAACAGCAGGATGTAACCCTCAATAAAATAATTTTGAATGTACACAGCATCCCACATCCCAAATAAACTTGTGTAAGACTGTGATAATAACCGGAGAATATGCATTCCCAAGTAATTGCTAAGGATATAGATGTTTTAACCTGAGATAAAACTAATATCTTATATAACTGACTGATATCTTTGATTATCTTGAATAATCTGATTGAAATGCTAAATTTCTCTGATACATTTAAATTATTGAACACCTCACACATATACATAAAGAGCTTTTACTTATGTGGATTGTAGCCACACATATTTCCTATAAAGAAATTAAAATAACAGCAATATTATGAAAAGTTTTGACCTCAGGGAGTCTTGGGAAATACTTCATGGAAAATAATTGGGAAATAATCAGGAAAGAATACTCAGAAATTCCCAGACTACTAAATTGAGAACTACTGCATTAGAGAATGTTTAGAGGGAGTGGGAGAAAGAAAAAGGGGTCGTGAGCTTTGGATAAGCTGGGTGTGTGTTGATCAGTAGTGCCTGAGAGATGGAATTAAAGTACCAAAAAATTAGGAAAAATCCCTGAGGTTATCTAAGTCCCATGTTAACTATGAAACTCCACAAAATCTATAAAAATGGTCATCCAATCTCTTGAAGACTTCCAGTGACAGGGAGCTCATTAACTAACTAGTTCATACATTCCATTTTTGGATACTGCTACCCATTCTAAGGCCAAGAACATCACATGTTTCTAGTCTTCTACATGACAGTTCTTCAAATATATATCCTCGTTTGTCCTAATTTATTCCAGATCGATGGTCCTAGGAGCCTAACTTTCAAATTCTCCATGTCTTCTCTAGGCTAAATCAGCATTCCAAATTCTTGCAACTCAATAGTTTTGAGCTTTCTTTCCTATCTTGATCATTATATCTAGCATGTCAAAGCCCTTTCCAATATGGGACAGCCAGAATTGAACGTAGTAGCTCCAATGTAATGTGCACAGAATTGGAGACAGAACTGCTTTTGATCAGTCAATAAGACAGTGTTTTCCTGCTGGAGCATTGGTTTGTGTTAGGGGACAGACTAAGAACAGGGGCAATCTGTGGTGGGTGCTAAGGGTCTGCAGCTGGGGGCAGAAGTAACTAAAAAGGGAGATCCAACCTAATTCAGACAAACTCAACTACTAGTTATTCCCTGAAGTCATCATTCCAATGGTGCCTTCAAATAGGTCTTCCTCCATTGCTTGTACCAATACAATCCATTCTCACCTCCATATATTTACCTCTTAAATTCTATGACTTTCTACAGGTTCAGCTCAGGGGCCATACAGTATGAGAAGCCTTCCTTAATTATCTACTCCTATCTAATTGTTCTATCTCTCAAATAATACTACAGTGAATAGCTCTGAATGTGTAGTGCTTGTGCCCTTGGCTTATGGGATCTTTTAAATAAATACTGTTCTGAGTTTGAGACACATTCTGGGTGTGGCAACATCCACTCAAAACCATGACTCACAAACCCTAATTGATGTCTCTTTTAGCAGTCAAACAGAAGTCATGTAAGTTCAAAACAAAAAACTTATAGTAAGATAATGGACAAGCAAGGTACATCATATACCCAGGGCCCCAGTTTTCCAGTGATGAACACACTCTTAGGGGAAAAGGTCCATATGTGATGAGGAAAAAGTATTGTTCCTTCCATTGTTCCTTCCTCATTCTTGAGGAGGATCAGGACACCAGGGAGAGGGTATCACAAATTACAACTGAATAGGATTTAAGTGAGGAAAGGCTGTGAAAAATCACTAGTCTCACTCTCTTCTCTGAAGCTATTTGGATCCAAAGGCAAGATATACATCAGGATGGCTGGAGATAGTTGCCTTTCCCTCTCCTCATACCCCAACCATGGAAGACCACACATATAAGGAAGATGTACAACTAGGACAACTCAACCCCATATGTGGCCAGGTCAATCCATATCACTGACTCTTCAGAATTGATATCATTAGATGAGCTGTTTTCTGCACTGATCGGGGGGGTTGTATGCTGATTTCTCCATTGGGCATCTCCCTTGGGTGTTTACGCTGCTGCCATCCTCCACCACTTGCTGGTTTGGGGTTACTATTCAGCCTCCTCCTCAGAGAAATGCCAGTTTTTGTTTGATATTCTCAGCGTCTATCTTTAGCTCTTCTATGATGAAAACCCCAGCCAGATGCACCTAGCTAGCTGGCTAGCTAGGGAAACACTTCAGAATTTTTAAGTATATCTTTTGAACTGGTTTGACTCCTGCTCGTTTGGGATTCCTGATCCCAGCCTCCTATGTGATTTGGGGTTAGAAAATTCCTTTGAAATCCAATCATAACCCTGGTTGTTTATTCTGTGTCACTTTAAAATAGTCCAACGTCTTCATTTAAGAAACATATAATGGAATATGTGAAGTTGGGATGATAAGGTTCTTTTTAACTCCCATAATGCCCATCTTTACCATATAAACAAATGAAGAATGACCAAAAATAATCAGAAACAACCAGTAGCTCTGTCAAGTGCAACCTTATTTACCTTGTCCTACATTTCTGCTTTCTTCTGCATTCTTGCTGGGAATAAGATGGCTGGAATCCTTCCATACAAATGATGTTTTTCTTGCTATCAAGAACCTTTTTAGAGTGCAGTTCCGATAACAAGGCTATAGGTCTGATAATGGTATCTGAGTCAAAGTGCATGAACAATTTAGGAATATAAATATCCTCCTCCTCCTTATTCCTGCCCTGTCCCTCATTTCTCTTTTCTTTCCCTGTTGAATCTAATAAATTCCTATATCAAACTGTTTGTGTATGCATCTCTTTGCTTGTGTTCATTTCTCTTTTGCCCCATTCAGATAAGCGTGAGGTTCATCTCATATCTATTCCCCTCATTGCTTCCTTGATGTTTGTACACTCTTATTCTCAATTATGGGAACAGCAAGGTGGCACAGTGGATAGAGTAAGAACCTGGAGTCACAAGACTCATCTTCTTGAATTCAAATCTGACCTGAGATACTTAATAGCTGTGTGAAAGTGGGCAACTCACTTCCTGCTGTTGCCTCAGTTTCCTCATCTGTAAAATGAATTAGAGAAGAAAATGGCAAACCACTCCAGTGTCTTTGCCAAGGAAACCCCAGATGTGGTCTGTGAAGATTGGACATGACTGAAAAATAACTGAATAGCAACAATTCTTAGATATGAGAAATAGCAAGTTCCAGTTCTTTTCCCCTCTTTTCTTCATTAATATATTCCTTCTTTCCATTGCTTAAACCTCTCAGAACAGCAGCAATCTGCCCCAGGTACCATTTTTCCCCTGGCACTTAGTACAGTATCTATCACATAGCAAATGCTTAATAAATAATTTTGACTTTACCTAATTTCCTGTTTAACTCCATCAATATTCTTTAATGACATTAAATTTTAGAATATTAGAGACAGCCAGATGATACAATGGATAAATCACACACCAACCCTGGAGTCAGGAGAACTTGAAATCAAATTTGGCCTCTGACATTTACTAGCTGTATGACTCTGGACAAGAGGTTAAACTTCCTCTTGCCTCAAAAAAACAACCCAAAACAAATAAAAAATATTAATACTTGCTTAATTACATTTATTTTTCAAAGTGTTTTTCAAATTATTCTCACATTTTAAATTTAAATTTCCTACTCTGTTCCAATCTTTTCCTCCAAAATACTAGGAAATCTCTTCCACTAAGTATATTTTTATTCTTATAAGGTTAGAATTAGATTTGCAGAGTAAATTATTATTAAACATGTCTTTTGCCTCTTAGAATATTGAATTTTAAGATATCCTTTTATTTATTGTAGAAGCTAGCAGGTTTTCTTAATCCTGAATGTGTTGTTTTAGTATTTGAGCTCCTTTCTAGATTTGCAATAAATTTTTTCTTTGATATGGAAATTCTAGATCTTGCCTAGGAGTTTCCTAGGACTTTTATTTTGGAATTTTTTGGGGAAGTTATCAGTGGAAGAAATGCTGATATCTTTTCTTTCCTCCTTATTCTAATTAATCTGGACAGTTTTCATTGATGATTTTTCAAAATATAATAAATATCTAGGCTTTTGAAAGATTAAAGTTTACTAGCAGTCCAAGAGCTCTAAAATTATCTCTCCTTTATTTGTCTTCCTATTCAATTGTTTCTATGTGTAATATCTTAGATTTTATTCTCTAAAAAAAAAATCTTTTGATGTTGTTCTAAAACTTCTTACTATCTCATAATTTCTTTGGTATATTCCAGTTTGAAAGTCCCATTATTTGGATATGGTTTGCCATTTTCTCTTTTAAACTATTTATTCTCCTTCCAATTTTTTCTTTCAGAGATTTTATTTCATTTTTTAAAACACTTGCTTCATTTCTTCTGGTTTCAACACCGACTTATTCAACCTGCTTTTTTTAAAATTTTATTTAGAATTTTTTTTCACAGTATATATGCATGAGTAATTTTTTTTTATAATATTATCCCTTGTATTCATTTTTCCAAATTATCCCCCCCTCCCTCCACTTCCTCCCCCCATGGCAGATAATCCCATACATTTTACATGTGTTACAATATAACCCAGATACAATATATGTGTATAAATACCATTTTCTTGTTGCACATTAATTATTAGCTTCCGAAGGTATAAGTAACCTGAGTAGATAGACAGGAGTGCTAACAATTTACATTCACTTCCCAGTGTTCCTTCTCTGGGTGTAGTTATTTCTGTCCATCATTGATCAACTGGAAGTGAGTTGGATCTTCTTTATTCAACCTACTTTTTAATAGCATGACATTATATTTAGATAGATCATAGACTCATGAGATGATCTATCTAGAGCTAGAGAAGGCCATCTCATCTAATTTTATAGATTTCCAGTTTATAGATGAGAAATTTAGGATCTAGAAAGATTATATGTCTTGTTCAAGACAACCACACAGAGAATACGTATAAGGGGTGGATTTGAACTCAGGTTCTCTGATTTCAGAGCTGGTAAATGATCTTTCACATTGCTTTCCATTTAGCAAGTTTTATCATAAATTCTTTCCTCATCTCCTTTCTGCAATTGTCTTATACATTTTTCTTTTGGTCATTTACAGTGGTATTTGAGACCCTATTTGGGTTTTCTTGACAAGATACCAGAGAGGTTTGCTACTTCCTTCTCCAACTCATTTTTACAGATGAAAAGGTTAAATGACTTGCCATGGATCACACAATGAATGTGTCTGAGGCCACATTTGAATATAGATCTTCCTGATTTTAGACCTGGAACTCTATCCGCTGAGCCACTTAGCTGCCCCTGAGGCTGTGTATCTGTGCACTAAAACTGTACATAGTAGTAATTAATGTTTGCTGAATGGATGTCTTAACTTTTCCTTGTTTTCTTTTTCATATTGTTTATTTTTTATTTATTAAAGCTTTTTATTTACAAAACATATGCATGAGCAATTTTTCAACATTGACCTTTGCAAAACCTTCTGTTCCAAATTATTCCCTCCTTTCCCCCGACCCCCTCTCCTAGATGACAGGTAGTCCAATACATGTTAAATTTCATATAGTTTAGAAGTGGAAATGTTCACGCCTCATATCTGGCTCCACTCTCCTAAATGGGGCTTTTTCCCTTGGACCAGGTCAACCTGCCAAACTGGAACAAATAGACATTATATGACTAATAGCATTACATTAATTTTAAACTAGCCACATAAAAGAAAATCCATTGGCATACCGGTAACAAAACACCTTGGCCATCGGTTGTAAATTACCAAAATTAAATTACTCCCCACCACCCCCACATCTCAGGGGGAAGTAATCACTACCTACTCTGGACTCACAATGCTTGTACCTTTCTTACTGCTCCTTTACATTCTGCCCTGTCTTAGTCAACAAATTTAACATTTACAATGTGCAAAACACTGGGCTAAGTGCTAGAGGAGCTCTGAATAAATAAGACATGTTCCTGCCTTCCAGGCACTTACAAAGGCCATTTACGTCTTACCAGACAATAATAATAATTGACATTTATATTGAGCTTTAAAATTCCCAAACTACTTTGCATACATTATCTCATTTGAACGTCATAACAACCTGGTGAGATAGGTAATGTAGCTATTACTACATGGCACTTTGCTGCTTGGCACAGTGGATAGAGACTTCAACTTGAAGTCAGACTTCTAACCAGAATTAAGGCAAATGCCTTAAAAAACTTCAGGATGAATCTTTGTGAGCCTCAGTTTCCTCATCTGTAAACTATAACACCGACTTCAAAAGGTTGTGGTGAGGATCAAATGGCATACTATACTTAAAAAAAAAAAAAAAAAGCATATACACATGAGCTGGTTTTGCTCCCATTTTACAGATGAGGAGACAGGATCAGAGAAACAAAGTGGTAACACCTACTAAGTGTTGGAGGCAGAATATTAATATAGGGCTTGCTTGAGTACAGATGTAGCACTCTAGCCATTAACATCATGCTCAGGAAGGGCGATATGATCTCTTACTTAAGTTGCATGATGGTAGGGACCATATCTTAACTCTTTATATTTCCCACACCTATGAGCACAAACATATTTATAGTAGGAGGACATTCTGTGAATATTTATAGAAGGAAGGGGAAAAGGAAGAGAGGAAGGAGGAAATAAAGAGAGGGAGGGAAGAAGGAAAGGAGGGGAAAGGAAGGAAGAAAGGGAAGATGGAAGGAAGGAAAGAGGGAGGGATAGGAAAAAGAGGGATGGAGGGAGGGAAGGAAGAAGGAAGGAAGGAAGAAAAGGAAGAAGAAAGGAAAGAAGGAAGGAAGGAAAAGAATTCAACTATAAATTGCTGCCCCTAAAAGTTTGAGGACTTTTATACAATAAAATTGAAATGAGAGAGACTTAGGTTTAAGTCCCAGACTACTTAGCCTCTGAGCTTCAGTTTCCTCATTTGAAAAATGAGGAAATGCTTATAGTTGCTATCTCACAGGATTATTGCAAGAAAAACCACTTGGTACATTCTAAAACAACATGTAAATGTGAACTGTTGTGGTCGCTTTCTTATTTTTGTTAAGGCAAAGAGTTTTATTTTCATTTCCCTTTTAAAAGATTAATTTTTGCTTGTTTATTTAAAATTGTGAACCAAAGTTCTTATCTAAATGCTACATGAGGCAGCTTATCTTTTGGGACGGTGGGCAGAGGCAATGACCAGCACCAAGTTATCACTGTATGTGATCCTGTTGTCTCTTTGTCATCATCGGCTCTGTGGATCTCATGGACCTGCCTGTCACAAGAGGCGAATTTTGAGTCATGAGCCCTCACCTGCCAATGAATTTCATGACCTTAGCGCACAGCACACATTTTGGAAATGGATTCATCTCTGACTTCCCCTCCAAAGTCCTGTCCCACATAATGGAGAGAAGGAATTCTCTCAGGGTTTAAAAATAGTTTCTGAAGAAGCCAGGAGTGTGATAGCTAAGAATTCTCTAAGTCTGTATGTGTGTGTGCATCTAGTCACAATATAGAACCAGTGGTGCCTTTGTGAATGGTTTATGTTTTGTCAAGACATCTTTTCAGTGTGCTCACCATTCCCTTAAAGAGAAAAGCCTTTTCTTTTACTTTTTAGAAGTCTAAAGATGCTCACTTATCAGGAATAACTAAAAGTTGTGTTATGTTAGTGTAATGGAATATTACTGTGACTTAAGAAATAAATAGTGAATATAAAAAGTTCAAAAAAGCCTAGGAAGATTAATCTGAACAGATACAGGACTAAGTATGGAAAATGATAAAAAAAAAAAAAAAACACTATGTACAGCTGAAGAAATATAAATGAAAGGAATAAAAAACATGAAACAAAGGTGTAAATTTTTATTGGCTTTAGAAAAGTGCTGAGAAAATGCACACTTCTCCTTTCTTTGCAGAAATGAGAGACCTTGAGTGTGGGATGCTGCTTTTACTGTCAATCATGGTTGATGTGTTGGTTTTGACAAACTGCTTATTTTCTTATTTTTCTCTTTCTTTTCTAGTCTTTTTGATGAGAGATAATTTATTTGGCAAGGAAGGTAGATTAAGATATATTCAGAAAATTTAAAAAATGGATGTAAAACAAGATATAAAATAATATTTTAAAAAGACTTCCACAATCTGCTTTCTATTCCAGATGTGTGTTCTCCAAAATGTGGCTCATGGACCATTAGTGGTCCAGAAAATGCCTGGTGTGATTCATCCCATTACCACTGAAATTTCTTCAGTTATATGATTCTTGCCTTTCTGGTATATCTTTAGATGATTTAAAAAATATTTGGGCAGATTTTAAAGGAAAAAGAACAGAATCATAGAGTTGGAAAAAACCTTAGAGGTCCTATAATTAATCCCTACTTATCATAATATTCTATTTAATTGAACTGGAAAAAAGTATTTATTTTAATTATTTTATTTTTCTAATTATATGTAAAAATTAGCATATTTTTTTGAATTTTGATTTCCAAGTTCTCTTTTTCCCTCCTTCCTCTGCCCCTTCTCTGAAATGATAAGCACTTTTATACAGATTACACATACATAGTCATGCAAAGTATATTTCCATATTAGACATGTTGTTAAAGAAAACATAGACAAAAAGAACAACAAAAAAAATAAGGAAAGTTTAAAAAATGTATGTTTTGATCTATATTCAGATTCCATCAGCTCTTTCTCTGGAAGTAGATAGCATTATTTATTGTAAGTCATTCAGAATTGTCTTGGATTGTATTGCTGAGAATAGCCATCAATCACAGTTTGTACAATATTGCTATCAGTATGTATACTGTTCTGATTCTGCTCACTTCACCTTGCATCAGTTCCTGTAAGTTTTTTAGGTTTTTCTGAAAGCATCTTGCATGCCAATTTTTTATAGTACAATAGTTTTCCATAGCAATCAAATATTTTAACTTGTTCAGCCACTCCTCAATTTATGGACATCCCATCAATTTTCAATTCTTTGCTATTACAAAATAGCTGCTATAAATATTTTGGTGCAAAAAGATTCTTTTCCCTTTTATTTTTTATCTCTTTGGGATACAAACTTGGTAGTGGTATTGCCAGATCAAAAGATATACCCAGTTTTATAGTCTTTTGGGCATAGTTTGAATTTTTTTTTCAATCTGAGTTAAAGAATGTTCCATTCTCTTTAATAAGTTGGAAACTAAAGAAAGGTGTTCCTCATTTCTTCCATCTTTTTTTTTTTCAAGCAAGGAGGCTATCTTATATTTAATACAATTTTAATTGTTGAATGCTTTCAGTAAGAAAACACCTTTTATGTAAGCTTTTCAAATCACTGAAAAAAATTTGCAAGCATTGTATGATTATTATTAATGGTTGACACTTACATAGTGCTTTTACATATATTATCTTACTGGATCTGTACAATATTCCTTTAAAGTAGGAAGAATGTGTAAACATCTTGTAATTTAAAATTTGCTGAAAAATTTGGTGCTATTGTTATTATTATTAATAGCTTCTATACAGAGAGCTTCTAATCTCTATATGTCATCTAATCTCATCCTTGAAACATCCCTTTGAAGTAGATAACAGTTAAAAGATCAGCACATAGAAGAATGCATGCTAGCTCCAAATTCAGAGGATCTAGGTTCAAATCTCTCCTCTGACATTTACAACCTGTGTGACCTTGGCAAGTTATTTGAGCCTCAGTTTTCTCTTGACTTTTTTGTCAGTCTGATTAAACCTAGGAAAACCCTTTCTCAGAATGTTTTTTTTAATGCATGAAATAAATAAACAGAATTACAAAGAAAATAATGAAATCAGGATTTCACTTTTTTTCCCCATACCTGTTCAAGTACACCCATTAAATCTATCCAAGGATCTCAGGTTAAGAAGCTCTATTCTACATCTCTGATCCTTGTTCTACCCTCTCATTTTACAGATGAGCAAACTGAGTTCTAGAGAATTGACTTCTCTGAGGTCACCCAGGTAATGTGGCAGAGTCTGAATTTGAATTCAAATCCTCCTGCTCCACATCCAGCCTTCTCCATTGAGCTGCAGAATTTTGTGGGCACCTCCACAACATCCCATAGTTAACTAACTGTTCCCTAACCTTTACTTGCCCAGTCTCTTAAGACATTGTTGTTAAGCCTGTCTATGGGCTCTCTTCTCTCACTTGCTCCAGTTTTCTTGCATTTATTTACCCAAGAGAGAATCATGAGTAATTAACATTCATCTTCTAATCACTCATCACAAACACTCCATACAATTAGCAAACAGCCACTAACATTTTTGAAAATCATGGACAGCATCCTGCCTCTTCTCCCATTGTCACCCCCTCATCCCTGGCTCTTACACCACAAAAGAAATAGTAAAAATTATAGGGGGGAAAAACCAGGAATGACAAAGCTCATATATAGTAATATAAATAAATAAATCTTAAAATAAAAATTATTAAATATAAAATAAATCACAAAATATGTAATATTATAATTAATAAAAAATATATTTTCTAAAAACCCGAGAAATAACTTGTGAATAATATGTACAATTTGTGGGAAAAGATGGCAATCTCCTGTGAACACTTGCAGCTCACTTGTCATTTCTGGGAAAATGTTATAAACATCCCTACTTTACTGTTTCAATATCTATTTTGTCCAAAGCAGTACAGCTCATTCATTCATTCATTCATTTAGCATTTATTAGCGCCCCTTTCTTCAAAGCCTCATTATAGTCAATAGCCAAGAGATATTTATCAGGTGTTCCCTTTGTTCTAGGCACTGTGCATACAGTCTCTTCGGGACCCCATTTGTTTTGTTTTTTGCTTTTTTTTTGGCAAATATACTGGAGTAGTTTATCATTTGCTTTTCCAGCTCATTTTACAAATGAGGAAACTGAGGCAAATGGGGTGAAGTAATTAGGCCAGCATCACACAACTAGTAAATATCTCATTTAAGCCTATATTTTCCCAATTCCAAGCTTGATGCTTTATGCTATATGGTACCACCCAGGAACCCTTAAATACCCCCTTGTCTATATCTTTTTAAATGTATGAATTACAATGAAATATATGGCTGTGTATTTCTGATTTCTTAATCTCACTACATTTCTAATTAAAAGAGAGTTTTCTTGTTCATAAAGCAGAATAAAATTATGCTTAATAGAGTAGCTATTTTATAGTTAAAATATCTTCTGTTTTTAGATCACCTTCATTTATTAATATCTACCTTCATCCTTTCATAGAGTCACCCTTTATTTACAAAAAAAGGCTAAAACGGAGATGAGATAATGAAAATTACAAAAATATCTGACATCGTAAGGAGTATTCCCACACCCTAAGCCCTCATCTCTACAAAGAAATAGAGGATGTACCATTATGTATTTCTTCTTTGGGACCAATCTTGGTCAATACAATTTCATAACGTTTAGTTTTGGTCATTTTGTTGTTGTTTTTCACATAATTAAAGTCATTGTTTATTTTTTCCCCTAGTTTTTACTTCATTGTGTCATTTCAGATAAGTCTTCCACCATTCTTCATATTCGTTTTTATCTTTTCATTGTTACTTAATTTTTAAGTCTTGTTTTATTCTTCACAATCTTTGGGTTTTCTTGGCAAAAATACTGAAGTTGTCATTTCTTTTTCTAGCCCATTTACAGACAAGGAAACTGATGCAAACAGAATTGAGTCACTTGTCCAGGGTGACATAGCTAGTAAATGTCTGAGGGCAGATTTGAACTCAGAAGATGAATCTTTTCAAGTCCCAACACTCCATCCACTGTTCCATCTAATTTTTCTTACAGAACAATATACCATTATATTCATGTACCACAACTTGTTTAGCCATTTCTCAACTGATGAGCATCCACTTTGTTTTCAGGTCTTTGCTCCTACACATGTTAATACATCTTCATGAAGATGGTTCTTTTCTTCCTATCTTTAACCTCCTTGAGGTATATGCAGTGAGCTCTCTGGGCCAGAGAGTATAGATATTTTGAACACTTTCTTGGTATGATTCCAAATTGTTATGGTTGGCTTGTATCTTGAAGAAACAACTTTATTTTTGATTGATTGAGGACTTTTCATTTTTAAAAGGAAAACAAAGTTGAATGTAAGTGCACAGGACTTACAAATAAGAAACAATCAATAGGAGTTTATGGGAGCATTAAGCTGGTACCAAAGGTAAGGTATATTATCAGTCCTAA
Source organism: Sminthopsis crassicaudata (assembly GCF_048593235.1). Lineage (NCBI taxonomy): Eukaryota > Metazoa > Chordata > Mammalia > Dasyuromorphia > Dasyuridae > Sminthopsis > Sminthopsis crassicaudata. The sequence continues at coordinate 39,938,606 of NC_133620.1, read as the reverse complement.
CTAAATAAACATTAAAAGGAATAGCTATGGGGAAGAGGGGAGTGAAGAAGAAGAAAGTTTTCCAATCAGCAATAGTGGTCCAGACAGATGGTACTTATTTGTCCTTTATCATCCATTATTTATTTCCCTGCTGTTGCCATGGCTGCAGAAATTAACATTTTCTCTATTGGAAGGGTAAAATAAACCCACTAAGCATGGAACTGAAGCAAATCTCATGATAGAGCACGCTATCCAGGTACATAGGTAGGAAAAGACGTATCCCATTGGTTAAAGAGGTGTAAAACAGAGCTGTCACTGAGTGTGCAAATCAAAAGGCCTATTTCCAAGAGAGACCAACTTATGAGGTGCGAACCATCAACATGCGAGTCTCTTTCTGAGAAAAGAGCAAAGAAGACACAAATTAATTCTGTTGGAGTGTTCCATTTTTCCACATGTATCTTAACTATCTGCAGTAATTTTTCAATGCTCAAATAGACAGCTGTAAAATCGATTGGGTTGGAAGCCAAATAAAATAAAATATAGCAGCACACTTCATCACTTAATACTGACTATTTATTTCCAGGCAGCCTGGTGTTGGGATATCGACCTTGAGATTAATGCCAGAGAAATATATATTCTGAGCTACTATAGACACATAAACACCACTAGCCATGGTGACAGATGATAATGAGCTTGCATTCAGAGGCCATCTTTTATCTCAATGGATCCCAACAGTGATCATTTTTTAAAAAAAGAAATAATGAATTGTGCAAACATTGCACAGATCATTTTGCCTAGCATTTCTCAGCACAGTATCATAGGCTTAGCAAGGAGTATAAACAGCCTCTAAACCAGAGTTATTATTTATTCCTTTTTTTAATAATCAGTTCATACGGTGGGCAGGAATGGGCTGCTGCATATTACTGATGACAGCCTGTGCATTGGGAGTGGGGTGAAAGAAAAGGAAATGTATGATCAGAAAGGGAGGTGGGAAAGTCATATAATGAGAGCAAGGAATAACGGATGGGCATCTTGAATATTGCCTGAGTACTCATAGAATGTTAAGATTAGAAGAAAATTTCCATCTTGGTGGTTAGATCTTCCAGGAAGAAATCAGTGGAAGGACATGGGACAAGAATCTCATAGTATAAGAAGATCTGGATGGGTTGAAACCTGCATCAGTGAAAGGAAACTCATATTCATGAAATTTGGGGCTTTCTCAAGTATTGTCTGTAAAAGAAAGTTTCTCTTTCTCTGTCTCTGTCTGCCTGTCTGTCTGTCTCTCTCTGTCTCTTTCTCTCTTCTTATTTGTTCAGTTATTTTTTTTAATCATGTTTGACTTTTCCCGACTCCGTTTGAGATTTTCTTTGCAAAGATATAGGACTGGTTTACCATTTCCTTTTCCAGCACATTTTACAGGTGGGGAAACTGAGGTAAACAGGGTTAAGTGACATTTTAAGCTAATGATTATCTGAGGCTGGATTTGAACTCATAAAAATTAATCTTCCTGACTCTAGACCGGGCAATCTATCCACTAAATTGCCCTTCTGCTTTGCATTCTATAAAACCTTCACCTTTTCCTCTGTCATGGTGGTGTTCCATAAATGTTTGTGGAATTCAACTGAATTCCTTCAATGTCCAATTCAGTCATGCCTTTCCATAAATATGCCAGGAACTACTTGTACTCATAAGGAAAAGCCATATTCTATAAAAAGTGGTGTTTTAGGGGTTCTAGGTCCCTTTGGAAGTCTAGTGAAACCTGTGGATCCCTTTTCAGAATCATGAAATGTTTATTTTTCTAATATATAAAATACCTAGAAATACAAAGGACAGAAGTTATACTTAAATAGTTATCAAAATGTTTTTTTTTTTTAACTTATTAACATCAGGTTAAGAACTCTTGTTTCTTTTAATATACTACCTTATGTTATTCTGTACTAATTCAACCTACTATATTATAATTCCTTTGCAGGAGGAGACTATATCTTTTTCTTCTATAAATCTCCACTGAGATTACTTAACAAACACTTGTTTCAAAGGTAAACTCCAAAAGGATACTTTCCTAGATGTGAAAGATCACATTATAAACAAATTGGAGAAATATGGGGAGGATTACTCATTAGACACATGAATAGGAGGGAAGGGAAAAAAGCATTTATTAAGCAGCTACTTTATGCTAAACAGTGTGCTAAGCCTTTTTCGTACAGTATCTTATGTGATTCTCACAATAATTGTGGGGATAAGTGCCATTATTTTTTTACATTAACTTTTTTTATACTTATTTCTTTAAATGAGTTTTTTTTTAACCATGAGAGAAGAAAAAAAAAAAAAACAATAGAAAAAAGAAGTGAACATAATGTGTGTTGATTTACATTCAATCTCCCTAATTCTTTTTCTGGATGCAAATGGCGCTCTCTTTTCAAACTTTATTGGGATTGCCTTGGATCACTGAATCACTGAAAAGAACCAAGCCTTTCATAGTTGATCATCACATAATATTCCTTTTACCATGTACAACATATTCCTGGTTCTGTTTGTTCAGCATCAGTTCATGTAAATCTCTCCAGGCCTTTCTAAAATCAGCTTATTCATCATTTTTTATAGAACAATAATATTCCATTACCTATATAGCACAGCTTTTTCAACCATTCCCCAATTGATGGACATCTACTCATTTCCAGGTCTTTGTTGGTAGGTGCTATTATAATCCTCAATTTATAGATAAGGAAACGAGTTAAACACATTTGATGACTTTCCTAACATTAAGTGTCTTTGAAAAGCTTTAAAAACTATGATCAATACAATGACCATTCATGATTCCAGAGAACAGATGTTGAAATATGCCCTCCATTACAGAGATAATGGATTCAGGGGCAGGATGAGACATAGCTATTTTTGTATACAGCCATTGGGGGTGGACGGGAGTTGCTTGATAAGGGATATTTATTACAAAAATCTTGCTTTATTTTTATTTTTTTTGTGTGTGTGATTGAAATGGAGGAAAATAGGTTTCTGTTTATCTTTCTTTAAGGGGGTACAATAGATGTGGAAATGTTGAATGAATGAACTTTCAAATGAAGTCATTGTATTATTAGTTTACTTAATTGTCTTTGCAATAAAAGATTACTTATGAAGTGGGAGTGATCTGTAAATATTTGTAATAGAAAAACAAAACACATTAATGAAACTATATGTATAAAAATGAAAAATTAAATGCTTTGTACACATTAAAATAAAATAAATGAATGAATTTTAAAAAGGAGAGTGACTGAAACATATTTTTCTCCAAGTTAATTGGATACATGAGAGGCACCATTGCATAATGTATAGAAAACTAGGCTCTGAGCCAGGAAAACCTGGGTTTAGGTCTTGCCTCTGGCATATACTGTCTATGTGACCTTGGATTTAACCTTAATCATTCAATGTCTCAAGCTATGACTCAAAATGGCAGAGTAGGTACCAATATGTTTTGAGAGTGAAAGATCCTTCCTTGGAAATTTCCTTTACCAATAACATCACAAGGCAATTCCTCTCTTTCCTCTCATCCCTCAAAATTGGACATATGTTTACTTACTTTTAAACAAATGGGAAAGTGGGCTTCTCCATAACAATTTAATGAGATGAAAGGAATATCATTTTCTGAGCTAATTCCAGGGAGAGGATGTAACAATAGCATTCAATGTCCCCTGTGTGATTCTAACACTGGGCTAGGACTTTTGCCAACAGGCAGAAAAAAGACCACATAGATGTTAAGCAGGTTCCATCTTAGTTTTCCTTTATTATGTCCAAGGTATCAGCTGCTGCCCTCCCACCTCAAGTGACCTGGAAATACTTAATTCTACAATGCCTCTCCTTTGACTTATAAAAAGGATCTCATTTTGAGGCCAAGGAAAGGACTTTTCACTACTTGCAAATGTACCTCCTTGGCTAGGGAGCTTTGACAAGGGCATGGCCTGAGGACATTTTTAATCTTTAAGAAAGCTCACTTCTGGTGAATACTAATGGGTATTTCCCATTCTGAAGTGACTTGCAATAATTAATTAAGAAGCTGACACAGCTACCTTTCTGTTATTCTCTTTCTATGGCATTAACTATATTGGAATAAACATAGACTGCCTCCCTATGCTGAGATTTCTTTGAAAGGAAAACAGAATGCATAAGCATACACTGAAAAATAATTGCACAAAATTGCTGCATAGCTAAACATTGATTTATTTAGGAGAACCATATTTTTAATAAAATTAAAAGAGTGATATTAATAACAGCTCATATTACAGAGTACTTTACAAGTATTACCTCATTTGATCCTTACAACAACCTAGTGAGAGGAGTACTATTATTATCTCATTTTAAATATAAGGAAATTGAATTTGAGAGAGATTAAATGATATGTGCATGTTTACGCAGCTAGTAAAGTATCTGAAGCAGGCTTTGAACTCATGTCTTGCATCTTGCTGACCCAAAGTCTTCTTGACATTAAGTTGTCTTTGACCCATAGTGGAACAACCTATCCACTAAGACACCAAGCCACGTCAAGGATGTTTAACAAGTCATCAATCATTTATTAAGCACTTACTAGTACTTAACATTGTACTCTGGTAATAACAAGCACAAAGTCCCCATCCTAAGAGAAGTTATATTCTAATAGGGGAAATGAAATATAAAAGAGAATTGAAAAGAGTGGTGATCAGGGATGATAAAAGTATCCAATTTATGGAAGACAAAGTCTAGGAATATAATCTAGAGTCATGAAAACATGGCTGGCCTAAATCTTCAAATGGAAGCTCTGGAGAAACCCCAATGGCAGAGAGTAATTTCAAGGTGTGAAGTGCAGGAATAGAGTCCAGAAATGGATCCAGAGTGGACCAATGTCTTCTAGACTAGCTCTATAACTTACCGTATGAAGTCAACAAGCATATATTAAACACTTTCTGCTGAGCATTGTGATATTCTAAAGATGCAAATACAAACAAAAAAGAAAGACAATGCTTTCCCTCAAAGAGCTTACATTCTAATAGGAGAAAACAATATGCACTAAGAAGGGGATAGGGCAGAGGAAGAAGGTACCCAGATAAAAGCATGATGAAGAAAGTCCAGAGTCTGCAGAAGAGTTTGGAGAGGAATGTATTGAGAAGTTATTACATAATCATTTCCCTTATCCATTCGTGGACCTTCCCTGTCCATGAATTCATTAGTTTATAGAATTTCTAACTTGGAAGGGTCCTTGGAGTTCATTTATTACAATCCATGTCTAAACAAGGATTCCCCTTCCTTTATCTTTAACAAGGGATCATCTCCTTGCACAGCACATACAGAACTCTGATAGTTCCAATTCATACATTCACAAAATCCCAACAAATAAGGAACATCAAAAGACATTTTGTTCCAAGGCACACCTGAGCAAGAATCCCCTTGTCCAGTGCGCAAACAATATTTGCTTCAGTATCTGCAATGATAGGAAACGGGCTGCCTCATTTTTGAACAGTTCTGTTAGGAAGTTTGTCTGTACCTCGAAGTCTAAACCTGTTTTTTTGCAAAGTCTGTATATAATTCCTAAATTATGCCCTCTGAGACCAAATCCCTCTTCCATTTTAAAGTCTTTCAAGTATTTGAAGACAGATATCCAGCACTTTCTTCCTCACTTCCAGTCTTCTCTTGTTCAAACAATTGATTCCCATATTTCATTGTTTCCGTGTTATGTGGTTCCCCAAACTGAAGATAATATATTTGTAGTATGTAAGCAGGGCAAGAATCACCAGAGTAACATCTCCTTTCCACCCCCTGGATTCTCTATTTTAATACAGACTAAAATGGTGGAAACTCCTTGGATGGAAATCACACTACTTAGAAAATCACAGACCCTAGAGGTATTGGAGCATGTTACACTCTTGATTCATTGGGTTTAAAGTCTATTAAAATCACTAGTTCACTTTCAAACAAACATCAGTTATCTTGAACGACTAGATGATGTGAAACAAATATTAATTTCTAATGTATCCCTATTAAAATTTATTGTATCACGGTGATCAATTCTGATGTACGTGGCTCTTTTCAAGAATGAGATGATTTGGGCCAGTTTCAATGATTTCGTGACTCATCTACACCCAGAGAGAAGACTGTGGGGACTGAGGTAATTGGATAAATATGTATGCATATATTGGACTTAACATATATTTTAACATATTTATATTGGATTACTTTCCATCTAGGGGAGGGCATAGGGGGAAAGAAGTCATAAGTTGATATTATGGAAGCAAGAGTTTTCATTCTCACTTAGGACATCTAATCTGACTATTTTTTTAAAAATGAAACTACCAAAATTTGGAACACAAGATTTTGCCAGGGTCAGTGTTGAAAATTATCCATGCATATGTTTTGAAAATAAAAAAGCTTTAATTAAAAAAATATTAAATTTGCCCCATTTTTTCTACTTTGTCTGTTCTGCCTTCCCACAACTCCCATTAACATCACAATTGGGACATAATTTGTCAAGAAAAATAGAGTCCTCATCCCAGATGTTAGAAGATTACCCAGTATTATTCTTTCCATTAGAAAATGAAAAGGGAGCAAGGGAGAAGACCAAGTATCCAAGAAGTTCTCATCCCATTCCCTCCCCTTTCTTTTGTGATCCTTCTTTCATAGCTTTGCAATTGTTTGTTCCTTCCTTAGAAGAAATGAAATGCTAAAGTGATATGACCAGAACATCGCCTCTGTCCTGTAAGTCATAAATTGATATCATGGAAGCAAGAGTTTTCTTTCTCATAATCTGCCTTACTATTATTATTATTTTTTAAATGAAACTACTAGCTACTAGATTTCAATCTTCAGTCTTCTCTTAGCCAACTTTCTGAGGTTAGTTATCTTCTTAATGTTTAATGATCTAAATAGATAAAAAGTTCTCAGCATTCTTGAAATTTTCTTTTGCCTCTATTACTGATAAAAATATTCTTCTAGCTTCATAATGCATATCTATCTAACACATATAGGCAGGGTCAGAATCTAAACAGAAACCTTAAATGAATTTAACAAGTCACATTCCATTTATACCTTTCTTCTCAGTCGATAATCTATACAGGGAGATACTGAAATTGAAGACAAAGAATTTACATCTTAGACATTATATGAGTTCTAGTTATAATTAGTTGTTTGTTTTTGAATAAAATGATGTAGAGGAAGAATGAGGATTTTTACTGGCCAAAATATCTCCCCTGAAGCCAAGTTACTTTGTTGTTCCAGCTAACAAACATACACACATATATATCTATATATATGTATATATACATACATATATATATAAACACATAACACATTACACTATTATAATATAGTTTATATATCTGTGTATATATATACATATTTATTTATTCATTTATTCACACAATTCATTTATTCACACATACAGGCACAAGCAATAAAAACAGATTCTGGTCTTGGTAAATTAAAAAAAAACTGTTTTGTAGACTTCACTTTTGTGAGGGCTTTCACTAATTTGCATGTCAAACTAGAGAGGATCTTGAGAATCAGACACTGGTTTCCACACAACTCTCGAGGGGTATCTTTCACAGATACTCCCAAAAAAAATCATCGGGGAGTTAAACAGAGGAATTTCTAATCCTAAGTCATTTAACTGACACAAACTGACAAAAGAACAAACTTAATCATAAGTTTGAGAGAACATTCTATCTTAATTTTAACTCCCTCCTTACCTGGATATGGTTAAATCACAGCCAATGTTCAGGACTAAAGCTGTCAATCTGCTCTTAGCTCTTCACTGTAATAGGTTGGGGAGGTGACCCTAAAGAGACAAAACTAAAACTTGGTACCACATAGGGATCATGAAATCAGCAAATGTACTTAGTAGTGATAAGGGAACATCAAAGGGATAGGATAGCCAACATATTGTATTTTATGTATACAGTATTCTCTAGCCTCCATCTCCCAGATACAGTTACTATCTTAAAAGAAGGATTCTAATCTATCTTAGAAACTTTTATGCTATTAGCTTGGATCACTTCAGGGTTAGGATGCTGGCCAACAGAGCAGTGAAAAACTGCATTATGGTCCGACCAGAAGCAGCCCTGAAATGCCAAAGGTAGGAGCTATCCTGGCCGTGCTCACAAGTGCCCTATGCTTGTGCCTCAGAAGGTGTTATCTGGACAAGTACATCCTTCATTATGTATGTTCTCTATTAATGTATTCTTATGTGGTGGTAAAATGATGATTAAGGAAGAACATGCCTTATGGGCACAATTATCAATAAATATTAAGCATCTACAATGTACCAGCCACAGTCCTAAGTGCTAGTAATACAAATAAGAAAAATACTCCCTCAAGGAGTTTACAATCCAGCAGGGAAGACAATATACAAAAGAAAGCTAGAAAGCTTCCTAATAGGAATCTATTTTGTTTGTTTATGCAAATACAAGGATTTCCTCTCTCTTTTTTCAAGTGAGGGAAGAGGATATGTTCTTAATTGAAAGAATGTCATTAAATTAAGGGAATTTAGTACAGAAAAAAATGATTTTTGACTTCCTGAGCTTATAGTCTACAAGTGAGATAAGTATATAAACATAACTAAATATAGTAGAGATGGGTAAAGCATTTCTGTGTGAAGTCTGAAAGGAGAGGATGACTCAGAGGGTTTAAAATAGGATTCTTAAACTTTTCCCACTTGCAATGCCTTTTCACCCAAGAAATTTTAATGTAACCCCAAGGATATATATAAAATAGCTATACAAATTAAACATTTACTGATAATAAGATCATAATTTCACAACTCCCCACATTTAGTTACTAGATCCCATATGGAGTTGTGACCCATGTTTTAAGAAGCTTTAATTTAAAGAATGGGTAGAAATTCAAGGTGGAGCAGTCCACAGAATGCAGGGCTTAGAGTCAGGAACAGTCATTTTTCTAAATTCAAATCTGGTTTCAGATACTCACTAGCTGTGTGATCCTGAACAAGTCACTTAACTCTGCCTCAGTTTCCTCATCTGTAAAATGGGCTGGAGAAAGAAATAGCAAACCACTCTATTATCTTTGCCCAAATGGGGTTGTGAAGAGATTGTTTACCTCACTGAACAATAACAAAATATTTTATCTCCTTTAAATAAAAATGCTCTGTGAATAATCCCTTCCAACACACACACCCTCCCCCCCCCACACACACACCCCATACAAACAACTTAATTGCTATCTAGAGTGATAAATTCTTGGTTTTACTCAGAATTTCAACAAGCTCCCAATAACTAATTGTTTACAGGAATTCTCCTATACAGTTCTTGAAATTCTAAACAGAAGAGAACCAATCTTAGACTTGGATGAGAAATAATACATCTTTTAGATTATGAACCATTTTGGAGAAGCCAATATTTTCTACCAGAGTTTGAATAATAATATAATCTTGAAAGCTTCAAGGTCAGTTAGGAATCCTGAGAGCTGAAAGGAACAAACCTTTCTTTGTATCTAAACATGGAGAAATGTTTATTGGTTGATTTTTTGAATGTAGTTCGTGAGATGTTCAAATAGAAGGAATACTGGATGGATTTGGAATCAAAACTTGGATTCAAATCTTGACCTGTGGGCAAGTCATCTGTGTTCCATGGATGTCAGATTTGGGGGTTTTGTTTTCTTTTGTTTTTCATCTGTAAAATGGGGATGAGAGAAGGAGAGATTAGACTAATCAGCCTCTGAGCTCCCTCCCAGCCCTCAGTCTAGGGACTTGTGATCCTAATATTTATCTTTGCTCAAACTAGAGTGATACAGGATCAGAGAGTTAGATTTAGGGATGAGGAGAATTTTGGAGATTATCTAATCCTACCCTTTTATTTTATGGATAAAAAAAAAAAAATAAAGACCCAAGGATATTGTGACTTGCCCAAGATCACACAGGTATTGTGTCAGATTTAGGACTCTATGAACTTCAGAGTTAATCATCTGTCCCTACTGAAATACAGGCACAGGGGCACATGTACATCCCCCACACACACACACACACACTCAGAAACACAAACAAGATCATTCCAGTTCAAGCCACCACGTTTTGAATCGTCTCCAGACACTAACCTAAATATGACATGGCTGCTGCTGGAGGGGGGAAAAATGGTTGTTTCCTTGAAATAAAACATTTAAAGATCCCTTAGTGGCTATTCAGGGACTGGAATTCAATTTCCATTCTCCACCCTCTGGCCAGCTGCAGCTCTGAAATGCCAACATAAAACATCCCGAGATTGCACTTTGTGGTAAGGTTGGATTTTTCTTATGCAATAGAAACGTGCTGTCATTAACTCTGATACATTTTTATTTCAAAAAACAGGGAGAAAAAACAACAATGTCTATTAACAAAAGAGAATGGAACCTGGCTTTGAAGAAGTCATATTTTATTGGGGGGGTTGGGAAAGGGAAGAAGGAAGGATAGATTTGTAAATGATTTCACAAACTCCCTGTATCTGGTTTTTTAGGGGAAGGGGCAGGCTGGGTGGTGGTCTACACCTTGGGATCAGAACATTCTATATTAGCTCATCTAAGAAAATCACTTTAAAATCTTCTCCTTCCAGGAAGCTTTTGCTCATCCATGCCCCCAAAATGTAAACTTATGCAAACCACATGAATACTATGACAGCTAACTTAACATTACACTTTAAAAAAATCAGAATGCTTTTATAGCTATAAAAATTGTGCCTATGGCCTACTCTGCCTTAAATGCTCTAGACTTTGTAACAAACTGACTTGGTACAGGGCATACTGGGCTCATCGAAGAAGAAAAAACTCAGAATCTATCCCTGATCGGAATTCAGTCCACAGGTAAAGCAACCACTTGAAGCTTGTCTGCAGTCTACTGCAAAATGGGAGGGGTAAAGGAGCATCCTGAGAGATTCAGGAAAGATGGTGATTTCAAAATCGCCATCTGGAAAGAGGGCCTTCAGTTGGGGGAATACGTGAGACTCCCAAGACCTTGAATCAGAGGGGACCCTGCAAGAAATGGATTCATCTTGATGTCCAGCATCATTGTCATTCTCCTTCACTGAAGGCACATTGTTGGGGAGTCTGCTGGTTACAACCCTTGCTTCTTAGACCACTGAGGGTGAATCATGCTGCAGAATGTATAAGGCCCCCTAAACTGGGTGGCCTGGAAATGCATCCTTATATTTAGATTAAGAAATCTAAATACATACATATATATGTGTGCGTATGTATATATGTATATTTACACACATATATACATATTATATATACACATGTGCAAACACACATACATGCTAACTAAAAGTAATTTCTTTTTTAAAAGATTTACAATTTCAGTTAAGCAATCCATTGGAACCCAGAACTTAATGTTTATGTTTTAATTAAAGCAAAGAATAGAAGCTTGTACCTGGGATCTATACTGATTCTCACTGTAGGTAGGGTTCCTATTAAAAGTTCAGCTGCTGACACTAGTTTCATTTGTAGAATTATGTTCAAGCACTGAAATATATGTTTTTATATGTTATATATATATATATTTACATGGGTTTGGCAAGCAGATAGAGATAATGATCAAGAATCATCCTTTGGCTTAAAGAAGGCATTCTTCTGTGTGTATGTATGTGATGAACCTGTTAGCAAGCTGCTAAGACTTATGTAACCCTTTGCAGAATCCTCTTTTTTTTTAATGCATAAAACAAAATACACAGAATTACAAAGGAAATGAGTTACAAGGAGATAAAAAACATAATTATGTGCCATTCTTGCCCCACATCCCCTTGAAAAATCTAAGGATCATAGACTCTAGATGAAGTATTCTCAGCCTAACGTCTCTTGCCTCCATCCTTAGAAAATATAAAGAAACTAGTTAAAAAGAACAACTTCCCAGGACACAAAAATGCACTAGAGGGGTAGAAAATGCAACAATAAACATGATTCCACTCTATCATTTACTCCTCTCAGGGCATTTTCTAAATGGCTTGTGTCCTCTTTTTATGGCATACTTTGTATGCCTTTAAAACTACACTGATTTATTAAGACTTCAAATGATATGGTACTTGATGTCTATTAAAGACAAATAGCCACTCTTAACATCTATTTTTCTAAGGGATTTCCTCTGTGTGGCGAGTATCATTCAGAATGAGAGGGAGGGATATCTCGGGAGTTGGGGGCGAGGGTTTCCCCACCCAGGGCAGGTACAAGGTGAGTCCCGAGCTCAGGAGTGCCCTTTATTACATATGGTGCCCTGATTAATACTGTCTTCTATACATTGGCTAGAGGTGTCGTTGCTCCTGCTCAAGACTGTGGATGGGATCCTGGAAGACCTCCTCTCTGGACTTTCCCCCTGAGAACAACAGCAGATCATCCGCCTCATGGTGCTGTACATCTCTTCGTCTTTGTAGGAATAAATGATCGGATTCATGACGGAGTTGAGCAGGGCCAGCAGCAGGAACCACCTTTTGACATGCTGTACACCACAACCAGTACAATTCAGGCCATCGAGGAGCAGGACGACTAACCCAGGGGTCCAGCACACAACAAAAGCTCCTGAAGGAAGAGAAGAAATGGTGAGATTTGAAAACCTGCTTCTTCCTGATTCTCAAGTAATTTTTATATACTTTTCCATAGAGGAACACTTCAAATCATCAGATCAGATTCTCCAGGTACAAAAAATCTGAATTTTGGGTTGAATCTAATAAAGAAAGAAATGTCAGAATATATATCATTTTTTGTTTTATTCCAAAAGTTGACTTCACAAATGAGCACAGTGTAAGGGCATGGTCAAGCATTAGTTTCTCTGAAAAAATCCAGAAGTATGGAAAGAGAAGAGAAATAAAATAAAGGGGAAGATTATGGGATTTTATCTCATGATAAAATTAGAATTAAAATAATTTCATAAAATAAATAAAATTAAAAGTACATTAGTAATTATCTATCTATATAAACAAGTGGGGAAGTTGATACCTGGATCTTACCTGAAATAGCCAAAAGAAAAAGGAATACACAAAAATATATAGATAGACACACACACACATATATATATATACACAGTTGGATATAGAAATACATTTTATGCCAACAGGGTCATAGAGAGAAAGAAGAGAAAAGGGAAGAGGGAATTAAATGGAGAGTGAATTAAGGGAGGGATTAGCCCTAAATAAAATAAACTCTTGTGCAGCAAGTAGTGCATCAGAGAGAGCTCTGGGCTTGGAATCAGGAAGGCTCATCTTCCTGAGTTCAAATCTGATCTGAGACACATATTAGCTGTGTAACCCTGGGCAAATCACTTAACTCTGTTTGCCTTGATTGCCTCCTCTATAAAATGAACTAGAGAAGAAACTGACCCACCCTTTCCAGTGTCTTTGCTTTTGGTGTCTTGACATTCCTAAATGGAAAAGTAGGACACTGCTGAAAAAAAATTAAAAATAACAACAAAATAAACTCTAAGGATGTATAAAAATATTTATAAGCACCTTTTTTTGAGGGGGCAAAGAAAGAGGTATCCATCTATGGTGTTCATGTAAATGTGATGAAACATTATAGTGCTATAAGAAATGATGAAGAGGATGGTTTCAGAAAAACCTGGAAAGACTTGTACAAACTGATAGAAATGAAATGAGCAGAACCAGGAGAACAATTTATACAAGAATAATATGGTAAAGACAAACAATTCTGAATGAATTGGGAACTCTGATCAGTTTAATGACCAATCACAACTCCAGAAGACTCATAATGAAACATGCTATCTAACTCCTAATAAAAGTAGGGATTCAGAGTGCTGAATGAGACATATTGTTTACAACATGGTCAATGCAGAAATGTGTTTTCTTGATTATAGATATTTGTGACAGGAGTTTTATTTTTCTTTTGTTCTCAATTAGGGGAAAGAGAGTTGAGATGAAGGGAGAAAGAAGGCCGAATTTTATCAATTTAAAAATTATATAGTTTTTTTAAAAGGATGTGTGGGATTTTAGTAGACTATAAATCCAAAACATACAAAGATAAAATGAAAGAGTTCCTATTTTGAAAGTTCCTACTTGAGGAGAACAACATGGACATGGCTAAGTCAATACAAAATATATAAAAAGTAATTTGGGCAGAAGAAGAAGCTAATAATTGAACACAATATTTAAGCGATTAAAATATAAATTAGAAAGTGATTAGGACATAAGTGAGATTTTAAAAAACTGACATGAGGAAAAAGGTTTGAATCAGAAAAAGCATCATGGAAAAGGTAGCACCAAAACTGGAAAGAATTTTTAACAAGCAGAAATGGGGAGGGGGAGAGCAACATTTCCAAGTCATAAGCTATGATGTGGGCAAATTCAGAGGATGAAATTCAGAAAGAGTTTCAAGTCAAATAAATAAGCATTTATGAAGTTTTTCCCTATGTGCCAAGCACTATGGATAGAATTATAAGGAAAGAAAGGGAGAGAAGGAAGAAAAGAAAGAAAAAAGGAATTTCCATATGAGATCCAGAAGAAAGCTGAAAGGGGAGGAGGGGCAATTGATAGAGTTGGATGGTGGCAAAGATTGGGAGATAAACAATGGTAGAGCAGGACTCTTCCTCAAAATGGAGGTTTTGAGAACTCACTAATGAGAAAAGGGCCTGCAGGGACCAAGGGCAAATGCTTTTCTGATTTAGAAACCTCCAAAGAGGAATACCATAAAACAGAAGTAAGAAGATGTGCTGGATTTATATTAGGGTAGTCATTGAAAGTCAGGTTAAAGAGTTCATTTTGGGGGTTCAGTAAGGACAGTAAGAACTCACATTTACAGAGTATTTCAAGGTTTATAGATCTTTTTTAGTAGAAAATTGGGAGCTATGGAAGGTTTCTGAGCAGAGAAGTGACACAACCATACCTGTGCAACAGGAAAATCATATCTGGAAATGGTGTGATGGACAACTTTGAGTTAAAGCAGAAAGACCAGTTAAACAGGATAATTAACTGAGGAAAAAAAAAAAGCCCTCACATGCCAACTGAGTGAACCTCTACTTGACTCACACAGTCCCCTCACTCAAGGTAACACAACTAGTTTGGAGGAAGAGCTGAGATTTCTTCCTAAAGCCAAGTCTAACACATTTTCTACTCTGCAACACTGATTACCCTCCACAAGGCAAAATTATTGTCACACTTTTCTGCATCATCTATTTGGTTTTCTGATTAATATTTAAACAGAAAATTGAACTACTCAGAACACCTCACTTCTCAAATATTTTACTTTACTAAAGTTTTACTTAGGTCTATTACAGCACACACATACAAAAAACAAACAAACAAATAAAAAAAAGCAAAGCATATATTTCATCTACAAATTTAAGTAGAGCCTATTGGAGAGAAATGGGTAAGGCTCGAATTTTTTTTTTTTTAACTGGATGACATCCAGGGAAAGGGGTATTATTTATGTTGTTGGAAGATTAGGAGAACTAAATGAGTCAGACTTTAAAAGCTGTGCTTACAGAAGTTGATGTTAAGGGTCTTTCACCCTCACTATCCCCTTAGAAATTAAATAATTCCTCAAAATCCCTGTGGGAAATAAAAGAGTACATTCCCTGTTCACACAGTTACTTTCTAAATGTCAAAATGTCTGGAGACAATGTTTTTACTAAAATTATAAAACTTGGAAAAGTTAAAATGTTACATAAGGACACACAATTCTGAATTGCCTAGTAATAACTTGTACTACTTTTGAATTACCCAAAGGCCCCTACTTCTGCTTCCTACTTTCAACCAATCAATCAATCAATCAATCCATCAATACACATTGAGTATCCCCTAACTGTATTAAAAATGGTCACAGCTGCTTCTTCATTTGTAATAGCAGCAGCAACAACAACAACTGGAAATAACCCATATGTCCAACAATTGGAGAAAAGATGAAAAGATGAATGATATATTGATGCAATGAAATTTTATGGTGTTGTAAATATACATACAGAGAATATATAAGGAAATATGGAACAACTCCCCTGAAGTGATGAAAAATGAGAACAGAAGAAACTAAAGAGAATAATTATATTGAGCATTATTATATGTATATATATGTATATATATATATATATATATATATATATATATATATATATATATATATGAACACGCACAGATACACATATGCATATAGTAGAATAAAGTCAGAAGAGATAGAATTAAAGAAGGATTTAGAAAAACAAAGCAAAAGTAATTTTATTTACTAATTTGTTTGATTTTGCTTTTTAAAAAACATTTAGTAAAATTCTGTCATTTTTTTCCCTTTTTCTCTGATCAGGATACAATTGGGAGGTTTTGTTAAACATTTAGGATGTAAGCTCCTTGAAGGAAGGATCTTTATTTTTATCTTTGTAACCTCAGCACCCTACCATAGCTCCTTAAACATGATAGTGTTTAGTAGGTGCTTGTTAATAAGAAAACTACTTTTTGTTTATCCCAAGATTCATCCCATGTTATATTTGCTTACTGATTTATTGGTGTTGCAAATTGAGTTCACAATACATATGTTTTTTAAAATATTTTTACCCAGTCCCACTGATAAGCCTAACCCTGTCCACTTTTAACCATCTTAACTGTAGTTTAATACTTAGACTAACAGATGGGTAGGTATAAAAAGATATCAAAGTTGAGTTTATTTTATTTTCAGTATTTATTCTCAAGATTTCCATTAATCTCACTATCACATTGATTCAAAAATGAAATAAAATGAAGTCCTTCTATCAGTGCTATATCTATCAGAAATAAAAATTTCTATTTTATAATAATTACTGTAAAACCCCAGTTTATGCAATAGTATTTTATGGGAAGTGATTACAAATTGAAAATAACAAAGGAAATAGTGAATCCTGTTCTTCTTTGACATTTTCAAATTGAGTTGTTTGTATATCTAATTTATAAATATGAGTCTGCCTAAATGAATATGATTTCTCCTGAATTTGGACTTATTCCCTCCAACATGCAGATCTCAACCCCTTTTATACCTGCTCATCTTGAGAATTCTTGTCTGTTTCCTTGCATCTATTTGTCACAGAGGATCCACCCAGAGTGCTCAGTGCCTTCATTGCTTCTCTTAATACAGCAAGGATACAAATATAGTTATGTCTCCTTGTTATTGTCTCATCCTCTCCATAGAGGTGCAGTGAATAGTCAGGAGGACCGAGTTCAAATCCAGCTTCAGACCCTTCCTAGCTAGGCAACTCTGGCCAAGTCATTTAACTCTGTTTGCCTCAGTTTCCTTCACAGGAAATGGGACTAATAACAGCACCTACTTTGCAAAGATGGTTTAAGAACTAAATGAAATAAGATTTGTAAAGTGCTAAGCACAGGGCCTGGCACATATTAGTTACTTTTAAATGTTTTTTCCCTTCCATATGACCTGCCCACCTTTTTTTATTATAGATTTTTCTAATGACATCCTTTCCCCCAATTTTTAAAAGTTTCTCATTTGTTATATGTTACAGCCAGCAGCGCATCTATTATGAGCCTCTCCGTGTGATACCCATTTTCAGTTCATTTTAGATGCTATAATAATTTATATGGAAAGGTTTGTTCTCATCAAAATCCATTTCCAGGAAAAGCAATTTTCAGAAGCAGTGTGGATAATAGTCAGGAATACCTGAGTTCACATCCTGCTTCAGACACTCATTAGCTGTGTGATCCTGGGAAAGTCACTAACTCTGCTTGCCTCATCCGTCACATGGAGTTGGTTGGCCTCTGTGGTCCTTTTCCGTTCTAATCTATTACCCTATGAGATATATAAAATAAATCAACAAAACACTTAATGTCCTTGGAATGACCTGACTCATTCTCAAAATAACATTTTACAGCAAAAATCAGTTTTAATGGCTAGAGCCCTTTTGAAAATAATTTGCACAAATGGTAACTTTTTCCTTTGCTAACTTTATAGAGTCTATTAATTTCAGCAGGGATCCTAATAAGTGCTAAATGGTGAAGCCTAAATTTAGCATAATCTCACAATTCTTGGTTTAGAGAAATCCATAGTAAGTCCTTTTTTTTTCTTTTTTCTTTTTTTTTCTCCTTTTCCTCTTTACCCTGAAAAAACAAAGAGTTGACTAGAGCTTTGGTGATCGATGAAAGTTCTTGTTAATGAAGCTTTTCATGGTTTGTTCTTCCAGAGGATATCAATCAATACTATTTGAACAAAAAACTGGATCCTAGCCAGTTCATTCCCCGTGTGATATCTGTGTATTCCCAGCTCTTGACAAACAAATTCTTCAGTAAGGCTCAGGGAACAGTTCATCCAACCTGAAAAGGAAGAAGTTTTTTCCTACCCAACTTTCTGATTTACATCATACCTGAGCCAAAGGTGAACCTTAAGGTGAGACCAGACTAACAAAGTGTTGACCTTATAACTTCAAATATAGCTTCTTAGCATTGTGAACTGGAAGGTCCCTAAGATAACATCAAGCCCTTCTTCCAGTGAGAAACAAAAGACCATATTGACTGGATGGAACCAACTGCCATGTTAGACTAATTAGCAAAACTCTTTGGAAATATTGACTTTGGATAATGCTTACAACTTCACAATAGAGATAGTCATGTGTTCCTAACTACATTGTCACTGAGATATATTTCAAAACGGATGGCACTATTTATCTGATAACTATGAGAGAGTTTTGCGTCCCCTGCCCTTCTACACAGAAGAAAAAAAGAGAGGAAGAGAGGGAAGAAGAAGGAAGGGAGAGAGGAAGGGAGGGAGAGGAGAAGAGAGAGAGAGAAGGAAGGGAGAGAGAGAAAGGAAGGAAGCAAGGAAGGGAGGGAGAGAAGGAAACTCTATTTAGAGCCAGCCCTTCCTTAGAGGTTGCTCCACCATCTAGCTCTCCAATCAGAGGAATAGAAGCAACTGAGGGTAGTGACACAGTGTCAGTACAAATGTCATGATCACTTGGTAATGAGTTTATCTCAGGATGAAGTGAAAAAGGGGAAGGGATGTTAAATCTCAATCAAGCTGAGTAGCTGGTGGCAAATGAAGAAATAGCCAGGATTTTACACCTCTATGAAAAGAGATTATGGGAGAATTTTTTTTTTTTTTTGCTCTAACTTCCAGCCCTCTAATAAAAAGGAAGAAGCTAGCATTTTTATAGCACTTCAAAGTATGCACAACATTGAATAGATGTTATCTCATTTAGTCTTTACAACAAAACTTCATGGCACTATTATTATCTTCATTTTACAGATAAGGAAACTGAGGCTGAGAGGTTAAATGACTTATCCAGAATCACATACCTCATAAGCATTTGAAATGGGTTTTGAACTGAGATATTCCTGACCATAAATCCAGTGCTCTTACCCTCTGTGCCACCTAGCTATTTACCAACCTGTTCTCAGAAAGAATAGATGCCATCATTAAAAGTATTATTAACCTACCCCAAATGCCTGGAACAATAGGCACTATTGGTTGGCTTAAGAAATATTAGTAAAAATAAATGACAGGGGTCAAATGTTAAGCTAAATCCAAAATTGTGAAATTTAACAAGGATAACCCAGAGATTCTACTAGAAAGCTTTAGAAATAATTCACAACTTTAGCAAAGTTGCAGGATACAAAATAAATCCACATAAATCCTCAGCATTTTTATACATCACCAACAAAATCCAACAGTTAAGAGATACAAAGAGAAATTCCATTTAAAATAACTGTCGATAGCATAAAATATTTGGGAATCTATTTACCAAAGGAAAGTCAGGAACTATATGGGCAAAATTACAAAACACTTTCCACACAAAATCAGATTTAAACAATTGGAAAAATATTAAGTTCTCTTGGATAGGCCAAGCGAATATAATTAAGATAACAATACTCCCTAAACAAATCTATTTATTTAGTGCTATACCAATCAGACTCACAAGAAACTATTTTAATGACCTAGAAAAAATAACAACAAAATTCATATGGAAAAATAAAAGGTCAAGAATTTCAAGGGAAATAATGAAAAAAAAAATCAAATGAAGGTGGCCTAGCTGTACCTAATCTAAAACTATATTATAAAGCAGTGGTCACCAAAACCATTTGGTACTGGATAAGAAATAAATTAGTTGATCAGTGGAATAGGTTAGGTTCACAGAATAAAATAGTCAATAACTATAGCAATCTAGTATTTGACAAATCCCAACTTTGGGGATAAGAATTCGCTATTTGACAAAAAACTACTGAGAAAACTGGAAATTAGTATGGCAGAAATTAGGCATGGACCCACACTTAACACCATATACCAAGATAAGATCAAAATGGATCCATGATTTAGGCATAAAGAACAAGATTATAAATAAATTAGAGGAACATAGGACAGTTTACCTCTCAGACTTATGGAGGAAGAGGGAATTTGTGACCAAAAAAAAAAGGCAAAAAAACTAGAGATCATTATTGAGCACAGAATAGAAAATTTTGATTATATCAAATTTAAAAGTCTTTGTACAAACAAAAATAATGCAAACAAAATTAGAAGGGAAGCAACAAACTGGGAAAACATTTTTACAGTTAAAGGTTCTGAGGGGTAGCTAGGTGGCGCAGTGGATAGAGCACCAGCCTTGAATTTGGGAGGACCCAAGTTCAAATCTGGTCTCAGACACTTAACACTTCCTAACTGGGTGACCCTGGGCAAGTCACTTAACTCCAGCCTCAAAAAAAAAAAAAAAAAAAAAAAAAAAGGTTCTGATAAAGGCCTCATTTCCAAAATATATAGAGAATTGACTCTAATTTATAAGAAATCAAGCCATTCTCCAATTGATAAATGGTCAAAGGATATGAAATTGAAACTATTTCCATTCATATGAAAGTGTTTCAAATCACTATTGATCAGAGAAATGCAAATTAAGGCAACTCTGAGATACCACTGCACACCTGTCAAATTGGCTAAGCTGACAGGAAAAAATAATAATGAATGTTGGAGGGGATGTAGGAAAACTGGAAAACTGATACATTGTTGGTGGAGTTGTGAAAGAATCCAACCATTCTGAAAAGCAATCTAGAATTATGCCCAAATAGTTATCAAACTGTGCATACCCTTTGATCCAGCAGTGCTACTACTGGGCTTATATCCCAAAGAGATACTAAAGAAGGGAAAGGGACCTGTATGTGCCAAAATGCTTGTGGCAGCCCTCTTTGTAGTGTCTAGAAACTGGAAAATGAATCAATTGGAGAATTGTTGGGTAAATTGTGGTATATGAATGTTATGGAATAGTATTGTTCTATAAGAAATGACCAGCAGGATGAATACAGAGAGGCTTGGAGAGACTTACATGAACTGATGCTGAGTGAAATGAGTAGAACCAGGAGATCATTATACACTTCAACAACAATACTGTATGAGGATGTATTCTGATGGAAGTGGATAACTTTGACAAAGAGAAGATTTAATTCAGTTCCAATTGATCAATGATGGACAGAATCAGCTATACCCAGAGAAGGAACACTGGGAAATGAATGTGGACTACTGGCATTTTTGTCTTCCTTCCCAGGTTATTTTTGCCTTATGAATCCAACTCTTCTTGTGCAACAAGAGAATTATATGATTCTGCACACATATATTGTATCTAGGATATACTATAACATATTTAACATTTATAAGACTGCCTGCTCTTTAGGGGAAGGGGTGAAGGGAGGAAAGGGAAAAGTCAGAACAGAAGTGAGTGCAAGAGATAATGTAAAAAAAAATTACCCAGGCATAAGTTCTGTCAATAAAGTTTAAAAAAATTTTTTACTTAAAAAAAAAAAAAAGAAATTTAACAAGGATAAATCTAAAATCCTATGCTTGTGGTTCAAAATATCAGTTACACAATAGAAGAGACCTGATTTGGTAATAATATATATGAAAACTTATGAAAAATATCTCAGTGTTCTGTTAAGTTCAAGCTGAATGTTAGTTGACAGTGTTAGGGGAAGTAATAGTCTCAATTGTACTAGTTGGATCACATCTAGAGAATAGCATTTAATTTGGGGCATCACAATTTAAAAGTTAGATCAACAAACTCCATTAATAACCCAAACTTCTCTCATAAACGAAGATCTTCTTTTTGATACCAAAAATCTTACAAGTGGTGTTGTATGCTGTGAGACATGGAATACAACATTCTCTGAAGAACTAAAAAAATGATTATCTCACAGAAAATAATAGAGAGGAGTAATGAGCAAGAGCAGGCTGCAACATATCATAAAGGAAGAATTTTGAAGAAGGATAGGAGGAAAAGGAGTCATCAGGAAATTGAATACAGAAAGAGATTTGATGGTCATGTGGATAGTGAGAGGTGGATGGTGAACGTGTTCCACTGACACTATCTTACTATCAGAAGAAACTGAGTAAAGCCCCCAGCATCGGGCAGAGGGTAAACAGCCTGTGATTAATTTATGGGTGGACATAGCAAAGCTGGACAGAATGGGTGGGCAGAAATGGACTATGGTCTTGTAAGGGTCATACTAACTGATGAGATAAAAGATCTGTTTGAGCATTTGAGTTGAGACATAGTTATATACTGTCATTCAATTACCAGGTGGAGCACAGTCAGAGAAATGAGCAGGATACTGAGGAGTCCGAAAAATACGATCTATTAGAATAAAAAAGACAGAAAGAAAGTGTGCTGGAAACGTAAGGAACACTGCATTTGGAGTTATATGTTTAGATTCAGTGCTACCATTTTTTATCAGGGTGAATTGAGGCAAATCAATTTAATAATAATAACTCATCCAATAATAACTTTACATCCAAAATGTAATTTGATCCTCACAACTATCCTGTCATATCAGCATTACAATAATCCCTGTTTTACATTTGGGGAAACTGAGGGATGGAGAATTAAGTGACTTGCCTATAGTCACATAGCAAGTAGGTTTTTGAGAAGGGATTGAGCCTAGGATACAGATTGCTTTCTCATGTCAATAAGGAAATCCCTCTTCACCTCCATCCACTCTTGGAATCTATAGCTCCCTTCAAAACACTCAGGTAGTTTCCCCTACAGAATGCCTTTTCTGATCATTATCACCACTATCACTCCATCTGTTACTGAAACCATTTTATTATTTGTATGTATTTAATATTTACTTACTTGTATATATAAGATCTCAGAAGCAGGGTTGCAGAACTCATTGAGTTTAAATCCCCTTTATTTGGCAGATAAGGAAACCTGAGGTTAATTGACTTGCCAGGCTCACATAATTGGTCAGCATAAGAGGAGTTCAGGAGAACTCAGGTTTTCCTGATCTCAAATACAGAACACCATCTACTATACCCCTCAATCTCTTTCAGTCCTGATTTCTTTAACTATAAAAGAGAGTTGGATTAGATCAAAGGTTATTATCCTTCTTTTTTAGTGTAATAGACCTTTGGTTGGCTAGACCCTTTTTCAGAATGTTTTTAAATGCATAAAATAAAATATATAACATTTAAAGGAAATAAAAATGTTGAAATACAGCTATTTATACTTATATTTTAAGTTCATGGACCCCTGAAATTGCTCCATAATTAGGGTTCATGGACCACAAGTGAAGAACCTCTAAAATACCTTCTAGCTTGAAATCTTCTGAAATGCTCAAATAATTTCTCATTCAGGCAAAGGGAAAGATATTCTCAGGACAAAGGAGTATAAGTTACTAAAGGCAAAGGAAAGAGAAATCATTTCTATTGAGATGGGCTGTCCAAAGGTGCCCTGGAATAGAGTTCTCTCCCATTGACTGGAAGAATTTAGGTAGGAGGTAGATGGCTATCTGTCAAGGACATGGTAGATGTGCTTCCTTCTCAGGTGGGATGTGGGATTAGATGACTTTTAACAAGTTTTCCAAGTGTAAAATTGGACAATTCTATTAATCTATGAATTTCAACCCCCACACACAGCTCAGATCCTTTTGAGTTATTCCTCTCCCAGTCACAGGGTATATTTGGAGGAAGATTTATAAGGTGCTAAAAAGCCAGAATTGATTAGAACAAAATCTCTACATCCATCCAAAACTGCCTAATGCAGCTGGCCCTGATTACTGATACCCTGGAGTCCTTACTGAACAGACTGAAGAGCTTCTGGTTATTTCTGTGAACTAGAGAAAAGAGAACTTAGGTGCTGGGAGACTTTTAAAAAGATAAAATAAGCAATCCTAGAAATTACAGGCAGTGTTGGAACAAATTATCCCAATCAATGTAATGGATACCAGGAGCCAAACTTGACTGTTCACTGTTCTCAAAACAGGCTGTAACTACTTTTGCCTCTGTTTCTTTGCTCAGACCTTGAACGCCCTTCACTCATCTCCATTCACCTCCTTTTTTCTGGAACTAGACCAAGTCCCATGTCCTCTATAATGCCCTTCCTTATTGCCCTAACATCCTGTAGACACTCTAAAATATGACCTTCAGGGGCAGTTAGGTGGCACAGTGGATAGAGCACCAGCCCTGAAGTCAGGAAGACCTGAGTTCAAATCTGACCTTAAACACTTAACACTTTCTAGCTGTGTGACCCTGAGCAAATCACTTAATCCCAATGACCTTAGCCAATAAATAAATAAATAAATAAAAATAGAAATATGAACTTCTATAGAACTGATGAGGTAGGTCACTGTAATCAGTCAGCAAAATGGTAATGGATACCCACAAGGGAGTTCAACTGTCCCATTAGGAATGGACAAATGTAATTGCAAAGAGGGAAGCCTTAGATCTTGGTAACAAACTCATATGAAAGATGAGTGAGAAAAAAGAGTTAAAAAATGACTAGTACTCAGGTTATGGACATTGGAAACTAGGTGAATAGTGGTGCCATGACAGGAAAAATAGGTGAAAAGAATTGAGTGTAGGAAAAAAGAGGTATATATTAGGTTTAACATTTGCTACTTTGGGGCTCAGGCTAGAATATTTGGGTGGGGAAATCTAGGAGATAATTAAGAGATGCAGGCCTGAAATTCAGAAGCGGGGGTTGGTTCTACAGATATGTTGTCAGTAGCTGAATATGTGAGGGACAAAAACTGGCAAGAAAGTGCAAATAAAGGAGAAAAGAAATACAAAGACAGATATTTGGGTAATACCCATATGAAGGAGTTAGGAAAAAGATGAAAAACCACCAAGGAAGATAGAAAAGTAGTAGCCGGAAAAGTAATAAAAAGTCAGTGGAGTATGGCCAGAGAAGAGAGAATATCCTATGAAAACTCCATTAAAAATCCTCAAGGAGGAATAAAAAAAAAAAATAAAGGACATTGACAGTCTTTGAGAAAATATTTTCAATAGAGTGGTGTTTACAAATTACCTCTCTACTGAGAAGATTGGAGAAGAAAGACTATGGAAGAAGCTTTTGCTGTAGACAATCTTTCATAAAGGCTTAGTTGCTAAGAGCAGGAGAGATATAAATGATAACTACAAGGGATAGAAGGGGCAAGAGAAGGTTTAGGAAAAGTCGACATACATAATGAATACATAATGAATATAACAACCATACTTAGACAAGTTATTTAGATTTCCAGGTTAAAGTGGTATTATTACTAGCAATCATAAAAACTAAATAGCTTCCATTTAAACAGTACTTGATAGAAACAAAAGCACTTTCAGATTCATTACTGTTTGACATATTCATGATATTAGTCAATCATCAAGCCTTGATTGATAGCATAATAATAATGAATACAGAACCTGCTGATTAAATTGCTCAAAACTAACAATCTGGAGAAGTATTTGAGGATTGAACTCAAAAACCTGAGCTTTTTCTTTTTCCTCATTTGTCTTATATAATAAAATAACAATACTATAAAAGCTAACATTTAAATACCACTTACTAAGGGCTAGCTACTGAGTTAAGCACTTGACAATTCTTTTCTTTTTTGGTCCTCAATAGAGTCCTGAGTGGTAGGTGCTATTATTATCCCTACTTTACAGATGAGGAAACTGAGGCAGTTTGTTAAATGACTTGCTGAAGGTCACACATTTGAACTCAGGTCTTCTTGACTTGAGGACCAGCACTTTATTGACTGAGTTCTTTCTTATGCTTTTGTTAGACTATAAACCTCATGAGGACAGGGGATGGGTCCTACCTAAACTTTGTATCTCCTTCAGTGCCTTCTAGAGTCTTTTGCACACAAAAAAGACTTAAGAAAAGCCAGTTGAATTGAAGCTGTTGAATATTATTAAAAATCAAAACAATGTTGAAAAGAGAATAAAGAAGGAACTACTAGAGGCTTCATATCATGAGAGTTCCAGATGTATAGTTAGAGCAGCTGGATTTGAATCCTAAGTCTTCCTCACTTACTCATGCATCTGAGGAAAATTTAAGGAAAATATTTTGTTGGATAGTAAAAAAAATACCGTGTTTGGAATGAAAAGACAGATTCAACATGCATGATCATGGGCAAGGCTCTCAACTTCTTAATTTAGGGATTGGACCACACAGAACCTCAAGATTTTTTCCAGCTCTAATCTATGATTCTATTAAGTCAGGAAAAATCCCAACTCACTAGCTTGTAGGAAGTTGAACAAATCCCTTACCTTCTCTGAACCTCAGTTTCCACATCTATAAAATGGGAATGATAAGATCTGGATATTTTCCTCATACAGTTGCTAGAAGGTTCAAATAACAATAGCTATAGAAACAACAAATATTATTTTCCACATGGTCCTATCATTAGATGATCAGTAACTACTTGCTGGAAGTTATCATCACATTTCATTGAATGCCCCTGTTAATATTTTATCCACATACCATGAAAAATATGAAAACTCTCTTCAAAATGAGTTCCCTGAATGTGATCAAATTTCATATTCCTGGGGATATAGTGATAACCCAGGCTTTAAATCCTACAATTGGACTTTATACCTTTCAATTTCACTTATCAAGTTTTGAAACAATATTTTCCTTCTATAGTATTCCCTATGCATTTTAGTGCATATAAATTTTTTTTTTTTTTTGGTGAGGCAATTGGGATTAAGTGACTTGCACAGGTCATACAGATAGGAAGTCTTAAGTGTCTGAGGCTGGATTTAAACTCATGTATGTATACATGTATGTATAATATATATACATGATAATTGTGCATATTTGTCTGTTTTTTACATTGTCAATGAGGGAACCTGTTTTACTATGTATGTTATAAAACATTTGTTTTTCTCTTCTTTTTCAAAAGTATAAGGGGGTGGGGTAGGAGGGAGAGAATATAAATTTTTATTATTTTTTTTAAATCTAGTTGTCTGACACGTAAGACATTTTAACAAGTTTTTGTTAAAGATTTTGTGTGTAATGTAGACCTTGGATCAAACTGAATCTGACCAAAGCACTAATTTCATCAAAGAGGATACCCTTTAAATAAAGTCAGTCTGGTTTCCTTTGTTTCTTAACCCAAGGAAAAGCAAAGGGACCCCAGTGATAATGCCAGTTTCCCAAGCCACAAGGGCTGTCTGATGCCCTAAAATAGAAAATTATAACTCTCCATAAAAATCCAGTTGTGGACTCCATCTCAAGAAGCTTTCTCCTTATTTGAAAAGGAATTTATCCATGATTGTTTTTAAAATCCTGCCTAAGTACTGCCACCCAGTAATGTAGAATAAATCATCCACTAACTGCGAGGATATTCATGTTAAAGTACTCACCCATTGCTCAGGAACTCATGTGCAGCTAAAAAGCTTTTCAAAGTGGTTTGTTTAAAAAATGTTGTGTAAGCTCAATTCTTCTGTAAGTGGGTGTCTTGATATTTATGCAGAAAGTAATTAAAGGATGTACACTGAATGAACACAATTGTTATTTACAAGCATACTCAGTAAGACAAAAAGCAAGCTGAAATTCTATTAGAAGAGGAATGATTGGGAGATGAAAGATTTCATAAATGATGCATTTGCCATTACTTAACTCGCCTGTTGTTCAGTGAGATCCTTCAACGCTAACTGCTAGTTTCACGCACTTGTTTTGAATTTGTGGTTAGTGCTTGGAAAATTGAAAATCTCTGTACCAAGGGCTTATGGGTGAAGATTTAAAGCAGAGGTGTACAGTGCAGCCAAGCCCTAATTCTAGTCATTTAACTTGGGCCAGAGTTGGAAATCATAAACTGTGTAAATAGTCAAACACAGGGATCTATCTTCTCCACCTCCCTCTTTAAGAATCACTCATAAGGAAATACTGCAAGCTTGGGATTGAATTTTAACTGCTTGACTAAAGGCTTTAGCAGCCAGAGCAAAAGAACAGGGCATTCTATTGTAGAAAAGTAAGGTTGTCAATATAGTAGGAATTGGGGGGAGGGATGTTGTTCTACTGCCAAGATCCTATAAGACTACAGATAAAAAAAAGTACAAGAATACAGAGATTAGACATATTCACTAGGGGGGCAATCCAAGATGATCCTAGCAGTGTATGCCGGGAAGAGGCAATTGTTAGAGATCCACACAATTGAATTGTTGATGGAAAGGGAAATCCAACAGATGAATAGCTTCCCCAGCAATCAACTAATCACTAGGCATTTATTAAGCACTAACTACATGCTGGGTGCCATCTCTACTGCTGGTGATATGAAGATTAAAAATGGGATAATGATCTGCTCTCAAAGAATTTATATTCCATGAGATGAAATATACAAAAATAATGATTGGTAAAGACTGGACCCATAATCTCATTAACTTAGGGGGCTTCCTCTGAAAAACTTCTGTCAATGCTTGACAGCATCTTCACTGCAAGATATTTAAAGCTGCAAACAGCACAGAGAGTTAAGTGACATACTCAAGCCAGTATGTGTCAAAAGCAAGACTTGAACTCAGGTCTTCCTGATTTTGAAGGAGACAAAGAATTCTAAAAGATAGATTCCAGGTAGGAGTTCACAGCAAGCATAGGGAACAGCCAGGACAAAAGAAAGGGCTTTTAAAAAAATCAAAGAGGGGGACAGTTAAGTGGCACAGTGGATAGAGCAGCAGCTCTGAAGTCAGGAGGACTGAGTTCAAATCCAGATCAGACACTTAATATTTCCTAGTTGTATGACCTTGGGCAAGTCACTTAACCCAAATTGCCTCAGCAAAAATAAATAAATAAACAAAGAAGGCTTATATTTTGTCCTAAATGCAATAGGGAGCTATGGGAAAGTGACATGATTTGAACTGAACTTTAGAAAAATCATTTTGAGAATTTGTGGAGAAAAAAATGGGAAGGAGAGGAACTTGAGATAGGAAAACCAAATAGGAGACTATTTAAATAGTCCACACTAGAGGCTGAATTAGGTCCATCAAGCAGAAGGTTAAGATTGTCTGGGTTATGGTAGTGAGAGACATTTGAGGTAAACAGAGTCAGGGAAGTCTGAGACAAAAGTAGGAAGGCTATAGTTCAGGGATTAGGATTTCTATCTCAAGTAATGCTTTCCAAACCATGGTAAGCTCCCAGTACTGGAGTGTAGTTAGAGACATCAGGTTGCTGATTTGAGAATAGGGATACAAAATTGGGAGCCAATTATTAGATTGACATGAGTGGTGAGAAACTTGGTTAAAATGAATAATGGAAGAATTCAGTTTTTTATTAGAAGTGAGATGAAAAAGAGATCAACAGATAGAGCAGACTTGATGCTGAGTCTGTTGAGTATAAAGTCCTTATATCTGTAACCCTCAGATCTAGAATCTGGAAGAGATTAATCGAACAGGTAGGGGTTAAAAATTAGAAAGAGGCATACAATTATTACAGGCTATTTACACAAGTCTATGATTTCTAAACAGGCTCAAATTAAGCGACTAGAATTAAGGCTTGGCTGCACTGTACACTTCTGCTTTAAATCTTCAGCCATAAGCCCTTGTACAAAGATTTTCAATTTTCCAAGTGCTAACCAAAAATCCAATTCCCTATCTTTGAGGTTTTTGTTTTTATAGACCTGCAATTTCACTTTGTAGGGAACTTTCAGTGGGGGAAACTCCTTTCCCAATGTAGATCTGCTGGTCTGTGAATTATAGTCATAAAGAATAGCCAGGGACACTAAAAGGTTAAGTGATTTGTCCAAAATCCCTCGAGCAATGAGTGTGTGAGACTGGAACACAGGTTAAGTGTAGCTTTCTATCCATTCTCACTATCCTGCATAGGACATGAAGCTGCTGTCTTTAATGTCAGTCCTCTGGCTTAAAGTTTTGTCTCCAAAAGGTCTTTGTTGCATCTTATCCAGGAGGGATAATACATGGAAGGTCAGACCCCATACAGAACATGACATTATCACTTAAGACCATACAGGGACTGACCACAGATCACAGACATGGTTTAGGAACTTCTCATGGATGGCTAACAGTGTTTTGAAGTCAGGGAAAATCTGGGGTTATATAAGGACAAAAAAGAGTTCATATACTACTGCTCTTCCAATCTCACATCCAGTGCTAACATTCATTTCATAAAACATGACAGACAATGAATTATGAAGGAGAAGCAGAGTAGAGTTCTTTGTCCTCAAAGAAATATATGATCAAAAAAAAAAAAAAAAAAAAAAGGAAGATGGAGTGGATGCAGAGAGAGAAGCAAGGAATAACAATCAGACAGCTTGTATGCTCAATTAGCATCCTCAAGATGCCAAGAAAAAGCAAGGAAGGCCCTCCCACCTAAAAGGCAAACTCCTCTGAGAGATATGAGGACATGGACAAAAGTTTCAAGGTATGGATCAGTCTCGATGAGTTGTACTTTGTATAACTGGAGGAAATGCCCATAAGGATGGCAGCTAGGTGGCTCATGGGGTGCTGGAGTCAGGTAGATCCAAAGTCAAATCCAGCCTCAGACACTTATGAGCTGGGCAAGTCTCTTAACCTCAGCCTGTTTCAGTCTGCTCAACTATAAAATGGGGATAATAATAGCATTTACTTTCCAGGGTTGTTGTAAAGACAGAGCCTAGCACATAGTAGGT
The DNA here is from genome assembly GCF_048593235.1 of Sminthopsis crassicaudata. Classification (NCBI taxonomy): domain Eukaryota; kingdom Metazoa; phylum Chordata; class Mammalia; order Dasyuromorphia; family Dasyuridae; genus Sminthopsis; species Sminthopsis crassicaudata. The sequence continues at coordinate 39,907,857 of NC_133620.1, read as the reverse complement.
GTATAACAAATGCTTATTTATTTCCTTTCTTGATGAAGATAGAGGGACCAGAAATCAACAATACTAGATTTTCTTCTAGTTTTTGCCACTGTTTGATGTTTGCCCTCTCAATGCCTTAGTCTTCTGATCTGTGGAGATTGAGCCACTGTGGATAAGAAAGGAGGTTTTCTTTCTAGCTCCAAAATTGAACAATTCTAAGCTTCCCAGTAGTTCTGTATAGAGAGATTTTAAATCTATTATATTATGACGGTTACCATGATCACAGTCAACAGAAGAAGCCAGTTTTCAAAAATGAAAGGAAAATATCGACTCCAATTTAGTTTTGCAGACAATTACTAAGTGCAAGTAACTCAGGAGAAAGGCAAACAAGATTGCTTCACCTTGTACCAAAAAGAGATCTAGTTTAATACAATTTAAAACCCGTGTTCCATTTCACAGAGTCCAGTAAGGACCAGAGGTTAGATGAGGTCCTTAGAAGCTTCCCACAATCCTCATCCTCAACAGTTTACAATGGCCCAATAAAGAAAAATACACTAAATGATGTCAAGAAGCTGATTCAATCCAATGATCATTTTGAGTCTGATGGGATTTCAGAGGTCATCTGCTCGAACCTCCCTCAACATAGAGATGAGAACACTCCAGGCAAGATAGATGGGCTTGTTTAAGGTCACATAGGCAGAAGCAGGATTTTAAACTTTGGTCCTCAGAACCACTGCTCCTCCTCGTTACACCAAACTATCTTTGATGATGAAGCAATCCTTGTTCCTCCTAATAGAGAGGCAGTAGACTATAGATGCAGGATATTGCATATTCTATCAGAAATGGTTGTGGATTGGGCTAATTTGCTACATTGGTATGTTTTGGGGATATAAGGCAGGATTCTAGGGAATGGAATACTTACTGAGAAGTGACTATGATCTAAAAACAAAAACAAAAATTAAAAAGAACTAATATAACTTTTAAAGTCCTGTCATTGTACATTTCTAAATACTTGCTTATAGATAGAGGCAAAAGAGATTTAGTCAATCTTTTTTTTTGCCCAGCAATTAAGAGTCATAAAAGAAATCCTATTTTTAAATGGAAATGTTTTAAATGGAAATTCTAATAATATGCATCATGGGTAAAGATGATAGAAAAGAAAATAGTCATGGTTTCCCCCTTTTTTTCAAAAGTCCTAAATTCTGACTCGCTACTCCATAGTCATATCTTTTTAGAAGACTGGAGCTGGAACTAAGTATACCCTGATGTAACCTCTGCTACTCAAGATGAAGAATAAAGTCTTTTCTATTTAAAAGTAGCACATTAACAAAGTATCCTGTTTCCAAGTAGGTCCTCTCTCTGGATATTTAAATCAACAAACCCGAAGGGATGTTCTAGAATTAGTATTCAACAGCTGTGTAGGGGCCAGATTAGAACATGGCGAGAAGAAATGAGAAAGCCCATAAAAAGCCCGCTACACCACTTGGAAGGCAAGGAGGCAATTTATCAGTATAATAGGGCTGCATTTCCCAAACGGTGACCTGTAGACCCCCACCATTCTGTACACCGTGAAGAGGGCTCAGGGAGGAAATTGTGGTGCTAGCAATATTCAATGTGTACCTCAAAAAATATTAACTGTGGCAATTTTTCAGTATGAAAATAGGCTTAATTTCCTCTCTTTTGCCCTGAAATGTTCCTGACCTCCCTTTATCCATACCATCAGATCTATTTCCACCTCCAGTACCAATGATTATGGGGGTCTATCAATATACTTCAAGCCCCCAGAGAGTTTTGTGGCCAAATTCATTTGGAAAATTCTGCAATATAGTCTAGATCATTGCAACTTCACCAAGTAGAGCTCAGTCGACTGTGTTTCAAAATGACCCTTGAGCCTGACTTTTTATCAAAAGTAAAGTCCAAGCAATCTGCACAAAGACATATTTATCAAGTTAGCATTTTTTCCATTTAGATTAAAATCCAGGGCAAAAATATTCCAGAGATCTGTGGCTCTTCCATATTTATTTTATGTCCTTAATTTCTTTTCATTGGTTTCTCCTTCAAACCTTTGCTCATGCTATTGCCTAGGTTTCAAATGCCTTCCACCTAATAAAGTTCAATTCATTCTTCTAGACCAAGCTAAAATACCACTTTCTCTCATGAAGGAGCCCTGATCACTAACTTCTTCTCACCCAATAGATCTTTCTCACTAAAGATCTTGCATATTACCATGGCCATACAACTGGATCTCTAGCATATTGGGTATTTTGTCTATGGCAAACTTATGGAAGCTCATGTACAAGAATCACACAGGATGCCAGAAAACATGGCCTAGCTGTGATAAAACAGGTTAGGATGCAAAGGGAGGACCCTTGCTGATGCGATCACAGACCCATCAAAGGATGAAAGGATCCTTTGTTTAGCAAAGCAGGGATATTAGAGAAAGATTTTAGTAAAAGAAATGGTATACCATTTTTTAAATTAAACATCAAAGGGAAGTATGAGGAAAAAATAATGAAGGAAGATTTGCATGGCTAGATCTTCAAGCACTACAGAGCAGTATTTATCAACACTATCTGTAATGAGTAAAAAATAAATAAACAAGACAGAATAGAAAATTCCAAATTTTAGCAAGTAATAGATTAGTGTTTGATAAGTCTCAAATAATCAGATTGTTAGAATTACAAGTAAAATAACAGTCAATAAAGCTCTAAGACTTCAAGAGTAAAATATATAGGTTTTTTTTTAATTCAATATTATTTTGTTTTCAGATCCACATTCTATTTCTCCCACTTCTAACACTCAGCCCTTTCTCTCTTCCCCACCCTGCACTGCCACCACAGTTGAGAAAGCAAGAAAAATAAAACCCTGTTACAAAATACATATAGCAAAGCAAAATAAATTCATGCATTTGCTATGTTAAAAAAAAAGTCTCCATCTGTACTACATCATCTCTCTATCATGAGACAGACATCAAGTTTCATAAGTCCTCTGGAATTGTGTGTGTGTGGTTTTATTTTATTTTATTATTTTTTAAAAATAATTTATTAATTTTATAATTTTTTTGACAGTACATATGCATGGGTAAATTTTTTTACAACATTATCCCTTGTATTCACTTTTCCAAATTTTCCCCTCCCTCCCTTTGCTCCCTCCCCTAGATGACAGGCTATCCCATACATATTAAATGTGTTACAGTATATCCTTAATACAATATATGTGTGTAAAACCAAATTTCTTGTTGCCTGGTAAGAATTGGATTCCGAAGGTATAAGTAACCTAGGTAGAAAGACAATAGTGCAAACATTTTACACTCCTTTCCCAGTGATCCTTCTCTGGGTGTAGCTGTTTCTGTCCATCATTGATCAATTGGAACTGAATTAGATCTTCTTTATGTTGAAGATTTCCACTTCCATCAGAATATATCTTCATACAGTATCGTTGTTGAAGTGTATAATGATCTGGTTCTGCTCATTTCACTCAGCATCAGTTGATGTAAGTCTCTCCAAGCCTCTCTGTATTCATCCTGCTGGTCATTTCTTACAGAGCAATAATATACCTTCATATACCATAATTTACCCAACCATTCTCCAATTGATGGACATCCATTTATTTTCCAGTTTCTAGCTACAACAAAAAGAGCTGCCACAAACATTTTGGCATACACAAATCCCTTTCCCACTCTTTAGTATTTCTTTGGGATATAATCCCAATAACAGCACTGCTGGGTCAAAGAGTATGCACAGTTTGACAACTTTTTGGGCATAATTCCAGATTGCTCTCCAGAATGGCTGGATTCTTTCACAACTCCACCAACAATGCATCAGTGTCCCAATTTTCCCACATCCCCTCCAAAATTCATCATTATCTTTTCCTGTCATCTTAGCCAATCTGACAGGTGTGTAGTGGTATCTCAGAGTTGTCTTAATTTGCATTTCTCTGATCAGTAGTGATTTGGAACACTCTTTCATATGAGTGGATATAGTTTCAATTTCATCATCTGAATATTGTCTTTCATATCCTTTGACCATTTATCAATTGGAGAATGGTTCGGTTTCTTATAAATTAAAGTCAGTTCTCTATATATTTTGGAAATGAGACCTTTATCAGAACCTTTAACTGTAAAAATATTTTCCCAATTTGTTACTTCCCTTCTAATCTTGTTTGCATTAGTTTTATTGGTACAAAAGCTTTTTAATTTGATATAATCAAAATCTTCTATTTGTGATCAATAATGATCTCTAGTTCTCCTTTGGTCATAAATTCCTTCCTCCTCCACAGGTCTGAGAGGTAGACTATTCTCTGTTCCTCTAATCTATTTATTATCTCCCTCTTTATGCCTAAGTCATGGACCCATTTTGATCTTATCTTGGTATATGGTGTTAAGTGTGGATCCACATCTAATTTCTGCCATGCTAATTTCCAGTTTTCCCAATAGTTTTTTTTTTCAAATAATGAATTCTTATGCCAAAAGTTGGTATCTTTGGGTTTGTCAAACACTAGATTGCTATAGTTGTCCTGTGTCCTATTTTGTCCTGTGTACCTAATCTATTCCACTGATCAACTAGTCTATTTCTTAGCCAATACCAAATGGTTTTGGTGACTACTGTTTTATAATATAGTTCTAGATCAGGTACAGCTAGACCACCTTCATCTGACTTTTTTTCCATTAATTCTCTTGAAATTCTTGACCTTTTGCTCTTCCATATGAATTTTGTTGTTATTTTTTCTAGGTCATTAAAATAGTTTCTGGGGAGTCTGATTGGTATAGCACTAAATAAATAGATTAGTTTGGGGAGTATTGTCATCTTTATTATATTCGCTCGGCCTATCCAAGAGCACTGAATGTCTTTCCAATTATTTAAATCTGACTTTATTTTTGTGGCAAGTGTTTTGTAATTTTGCTCATATAATTCCTGACTCTCCTTTGGTAGATGGATTCCCAAATATTTTATACTCTCGACAGTTTTTTTGAATGGAATTTCTCTTTGTATCTCTTGCTGTTTCATTTTGTTGGTGATGTATAAAAATGCTGAGGATTTATGTGGATTTATTTTGTATCCAGCAACTTTGCTAAAATTCTGAATTATTTCTAATAACTTTTTATTAGAATCTCTGGGGTTCTCTAAGTATACCATCATGTCATCTGCAAAGAGTGTGGTTTTATTTTAATCAACATTCCTAGGTCTCTCAAAATTATTTGTCTTTACCAAGTTATAATTACTGTATAAATTATTCTCTTGGTTCTTCTCACATTTTCATCAGTTCCTACAAGTCTTCCCAGGTTTCTTCAAAAACATTCTATTATGGGTATTTTGTGATAACTGCTTTTATTCAGGGAGTTCTTCTGGCTTAGGGTTAGCATTGAAGTTGCTTTGAAAAAAATGACCTTTTTCAATAACATACCATCTATGGACATGTACATTAAATAAATTTAAGGGAGTTATAAAAGATTATCTATATGAGTTAATATGAATGTGCTTTCACTTCATGATATGCAATATGATATGATAGCAATATTTATTCAAGACCATTATTATAAGGGAAGTGGGAAGAATAGAAAATAGAGAGTCTATGCTGTCCCAAATTTCACAGTAATTTCTAAGATTAGATAGCTAGAACTAAGATGGAAGACCAAAATCATGTCTTTATTTTTAGTCCCAGAATGAATAAATACATTAGTAGACACTGAATTAAGAAGGAAATGATTAGAAAAACAAAACAAAACAAAAAAAAAAAAAAACTGCAAATAAGCTTTGATGACATCTTAACAACACTGCCCTGTGGGAAAATTCATCTTAATATTTTAGAGATCCTGTAACCAAGAGGGGGGGAAAAGATTCCAAATTAGAGAAACATGTATAGTTATAACTTGGAGGTGAATATGAATCAGAGTACCCAGTAATTCTAATGAAATACTTCCCCCTCCTTACTTTTGATCATATCTCATTTCTTCCCCAAGCAAGCCAGTTAACACTGACATTTGCCTCAATTTGCTGGAAAGGCATGAACATGACACATCTCATTTGGTAGGCAAGGATTTTTTGAGTATGTGTACAGCAGGCAAAACAGAGACAGCACCTACTGTCTAATCATATTATAAGAACTGGACCAAAATATAAAATGTGTTGGTGATATCTGAGTCAAGGGTCAGGCTGTCATTATTACTGAATTACTGTGATATCCTCCTATTGATATTCTTTGTGTGATCTTTCCTCATTCTTATCTGTCCTACAAGATGCCAGATAGACCTTTATGCACAACTTCAACAATATCATCTGTAGGCTCCAAAATCATAACTAGCTCCCCAATGCTTTCTAAATAACTCCTTAGTGCTATTTGAGGCCATCTAAAATAAGGTTCCAAACCTGATTTTTCATATCATAGTCTATACCAAAAGTATCATACACAGAGCCCTCCAGCTGCACTGGGTCAGTTCAAACCAAGTTCAATGCAATTGGAAAATATTTAACAAAATAAATAAAAATACAATGAAATATTGCCAAGATTAAAATTTAAAATGAAAGCAACATGTAGCCTATGAGGATTCTTAGGTATGGATTGGTGGCCTCCACCTTTATCTGAGTTGGACTCAACTTGTCTACCCCAGAAGTGGTAAATTCACTGGCTGCCTTAAGATCCACAAAACTCCCAAATGTCTAACATACAACTAGGAAGTTTCTTTCTCAATAATATGTTAGTTTTCTAATTACATGTAAAAATAGTTTTCAATGTTCATTTTTATAAGATTTTTTAATTCTAAACTTTTTTTTTCTTATCACTTACCTCCCCTTACTCCAAGACAGAAAGCAATCTGATATAGGTTATACATGTACACTTATTTAAAACATATTTCTATGTTAGTCATGTTTGAAAGAAAAATCAGAACAAAAAAGAAAAACCACAAGAATAGTAACCCCTTCCAAAAAAGGTGAAAATGGTATGCATTCATCTACATTCAGTCTCCACAATTCTCTCTCTCTCTGAATGAGGATGGAATCGTCTTGGATCATTGTATTGCTGAGAAGAGATAAGTCTGTCATAGTAGATCATCACCTAATCTTGCTGTTAGTGTGGACAATGTTCTCCTGATTCTGTTCACTTCACTCACCATCAGTTCATTGAATCTTAGGACAATAATATTCTATTACATATTCCATAACTTATTTGGCCATTCCCCAACTGATGAACAGCCATCCACTGAGTTTCCAGTTCTTTGCCACCAGAAAAAGAGCTGATACAAACATTTCTGCACATGTGGACCCTTTCCCTCTCTTAATGATCTCTTTGGGATACAGACCCAGTAGAAATACTGCTGGATCAAAGGGTATACAGAGTTTGAAAGCCCTTTGAGCATAGTTCCAAATTGCTCTCCAGAATGGTTGGATCAATTCACTTAGAGTTCAATACCACATAGATAATGTTAAATTGTAGTTTTCTAAGTCAATATGCAGAGTTCAGGAATGGTTTCATGATGTCTCTCTAAGTTCTTCCCAAACTCAAACTACCTCCTCTTGGCTTTGGACTTTTGCAATAGCTCTAAACTTTTACAACATACTTACTCTAATTCTATATTTGGATTATAATTCATTGTGAATGTTCTTCTCTCCCATCCCCCATCTCTGCCACATTGCTATATACTTTATACATCTGGCTATCAGCATAGTATTTGGGCAAGATATACCCTAAGCCTATGATTAATGCCTAAATTAAATTAATGACAAATCCCTAGCTTCAATGAAGCTCCACTCAAGCACCACTTCTTACATGGGCTTTTTCCGATCCTCACTTCTCTCTGGAACTACTAACGCCTCCCTACATTGTATTTCTATTATATTGTATCATTCCATATCATATTACATATGTTATAATACTTGTTTACATATCATATTTTCTTAAGTTTTATCTTTGTAATTACTTATATGTGTGCAGGTTATTTGCTCAATAAAACAGAATCTCATGAAGGCACTAAATAAATTGTTGTCTTTGTATTTACCTAGCACAGCACCTGGCATGTAATAGGTGCTCAATAGATATATATCTGCTGATTGCTCTAGCTGTTGAATCATTTCAGTAGGGTTTAACTTCTAGTGACCCCATTTGGAATTTTTTTGGCAGAGATACTCTTAATGGTTTGCCATTTCCTTCTGCAGTTCATTTTACAGATAAGGAAACTGAGGCAGACAGGGTTAAATGTCTTACCCAGGGTCACACAGCTAGTAGATATCTGAGGAAAGATTTGAACTCAGAAAAATGAGTCTTGTTAACTGCAAACCTAGCACTCTATGCACTCTGATATCACTGTCTTGTTGACTGATTGCTGATGGTTATTTATTAACTTTTAAATTGAGTTGGCTTCCCCCCAAAAAACCCTTCTTGTTTCTAACCTAAGTTTGGAAATCTTACTGACTCCCCATGACATATAATCACCCTAAATAAAGTCTTAACCTCTCATCAGAAATACTTCTATTCATTAGCTCTATTCTAGGTAATACATATTCTAGGTTATATATAAACAGGCAAGGCTGGGGGCATCCTCAGCCCTCAGACTGGCAAGATGGTCTTGTTTTACTTTTGCTGAAAAGGGGAAATTGTTGCATTGTTACCTGCTTTGGGAGCATCTCTACAGAGTTCTAGAGACAGGTAAAGTGGGAAAGAGGGAAGGAGGGAAAGAGAGAAGGAAGGAAGAAAATAAGGAAGAAAAGGGGAGGGAGGAATAAAGAGAAGAAGGGAGAATAGGAGACAGGGAGAGAGAGGAGTGGGAAGAAATAACGGAAGTAAGGGATTAAATGATGAAAAAGTAACTTTTCTCTCTGCTGGGTCTTCCTAGTGGCTCATTTCCAAGCTGAGTGCTTTTGAAGCAATCAGTCGTCATTATCCTTCTGTAGCATTCGGTTATGTTTATGACCACATTACCAGAAGCAGTCTTTAATTTACAAACTTATTCAAAAACAGGCATCGTTCCAAAAAGTGCTTTTGTTAGTTGATTGTTTAGCACTCAGATCTCATTTCCCATTAGAAACAACATTATAAGTAGTTCCCAAGCCAACACAGAAAAGCTTATTTAACTGATATATAGCTGAACTTTGTCTTTGAGAATGATATCTGGAATCAGTGCAGAGGCTAAGAAAAATCAGACTGGGGACTGGATCATGAATCCAGAGATCCAAGTTACAGTCCCTGAATGACCTTTAGTAAATCTTTTAACTTTTCTTGCCCCCAGCACCTTCATTTGTAAAATGAGGGGGGGTCAGAAATTTGGGGTATTGTGGGATGATCTAAGAAATGGCAGATATAGAGGGAGACAATGTGGGTTCCAAAAGCAACTCTGTCCCTTATTAATGTGTTTGAGTCTGGGCAAGTCCAATGGCCTTTTATGCCCCTTAGGATGGTATGTTTTTATCTAGATTGGATGATCTTTAAGGGATCTTCTGGTTATAAATTTTTATGTCTAGAAGATTTCTAGATTCCCTTGAAGCAGCTGAACATGGGAAGACTCAACCTTCTTGAGTTCAAATCTGGCCTCAGACACTAGCTGACTAAAGCTTTGGCAAATCTTGATTCTGTCTGCCTCAGTTTCCCTATCTGCTAAATAAGCAGAAGAAGGAACGGTAAGCCATTTCAGTATCTCTGCCAAGAAAAATCCAAATGTGGTAATGAAGATTTGGACAAGATCGAAAAATGCCTGAATAATAATAACAAATGGTCTCTCCTATTAGAACATAAGCCCCTTAAGAACAAGGACTGTCTTTGCTTTTGTATTTTGTATCCTCAGGGCAATATCTACTTCATGAAAACATTTAACAGGTGATTTTTTCATTCTTTCATCTGTAAGGCTCAAAAACTAGGTAGAACCTCATTTACAGGTAAGGCTAAAGATTGGACAAGAGAAATAGTATCAGAGAGATTACCTACTCAACTTTTATTTTTCATGTTTTATGTTTAATACCATGGAAATTTAGATCTGAAAGAAGAAAGCAAACAAAAAATGACTAAAAGGAAAAGGAAACCTTAAGGAAACAAGAAGATGCTAGGCAAACACCAGACAGTGTCTAATGCTTCCAGACAAACTACATTTCAGAGTCCAGAAAGAATTGGCAGATACCATCGCTAAACCACTACAGACCATAGAGAGGAGATGAGCAAACAGTGGGGTTTTGTTTGTTTGTTTGTTTGTTTGTTTGTTTTAAGGAAGCAGAATATCCAAAGCAATTCCAATAGACTTTGGATGTAAAAAGCCATCTGCAACCAGAAAAAGAACTAAGGAAACTGAATGTAAATCAACACATGCTATGTTCACTTCTTTTTTTCTGTTTGTTTTTTTGTCTCTCCCATGATTTTTCCCTTTTGCTCTGATTTTTTTCTCCCAACATAATTCATGAAACAAAAAGTGTATTTTAAAAAACATAAAGGAATCAGAATAAAATCTACAAAATCATTATAGCTACTAAATACTAGAACACATGGCTAAAGGCAGTGTGGAGATGCTGTCTTTAAGTCAGCATGTTCTGAGTTCAAGTCTCACATATGACCCAAGTTGCCTAAATGATTTCAAAAGTCACTTAGGCAGTGAGTGTTCAGAGCAACTCTCCTCAATCCTTCATACATTACAGAACAATTGTTGATCTGTAATGGCAGAAAGAAGGATATTCTCTTCTTAAGAAGTTTCAAACAGAGATGAAATAAGAGATTCAAACCAGAAACTTAGCCTGGCATATAATAGGTTCTTAATAAAAGCTAAACTGAATGACTGGCTGAGATACAGTTGGCCAAGCATAAAAGTCTTTAATGCTATTTTTATGGAAAAGAAGGCATATCCCAAGAGGTTGGGGTTCTGGCTCAGACCTAAAAAGCAATCATTAATGATGGTTCAATATCAATCTGCAAAAAAAGTCTCTAGGAAACAGCCCTAGGAATTTGACCTTGGCTTTTAACTGCTGAACACTTTCCCCAATGACTGGGAGACTTTCGGAGACTTCATACTCATCCAATCCATAAGTGACACAAAATGAGTATCCAAAAGGCTCTCATTGGCCTAGAGTAGAGAACATTGGACTAAATCTAATAAGAAGAAACTAATAGAGGCAAGTGTAATGTCCTTACACATAAGTTCAAAGAATCGTTTTCCCAAGTACAAAATGAAAAAGGAAGTATGAGAAGATAAGAAGTTCTGAAAATATTCTGGTAATGATAAAGTAAGAAAAGCTTAGAAATCAAGAAGGAGGATATAAGATGAGAATATGGCTTTAATGGAAGACAGGGGGACAAAAGACTACCCCCATCCTTACCACATGCAGATTTCTAAAACTTTTCTTGAATACTGTATTATATTTGACTATCATAATGCAGACAGGTTGGAACAATTCACTATTTGTATTTCACCCAAAGGGATTATAGATCAAGTCCTAACCTGTATATCTAGGACCTGTTTTTCTCATCTTGATATTTGCATGTTTGATTTTAAACAGTGCCCCCAAACAAAGAAGCTTATGCTCCCTTTTCAATCTCCCTTTTTTTTTTTCTCCCTTGTGGAGAAATAAGACTCATTAAAAACACAGATGATCACCGTTTAGAATTATCGTCTCCTGAAAAGTTCCTTTTGTCGTGTCAGCTCTCAAATGAGATGAAGAAATCAACATGTACGAAGCATGACCGGATAGTCTGTAAACTTAGTCAGTGAGCCAAACACGCTGAGCCACGGGGAACAGAAATTATATAAATATTGATGCTAACATTAGCTCTTTCCAAACTTGACAGAAAGAGACAGAGATCCCCTGGCATTAGAGACCATATTACTTATCTACCTACCCCTACTAAAGCTACAAGGCAAACTATAGACTACACAACCAGAAAGGCACTTTGGGAGGAAAAGTCTAAATAAAGAGACTTCCAAGTCAGAGGATTGTAGAATTTAGAGTAGGAAGGGAGCCTCTGAGACTATCTAATCCGAGCCTTTCATTTGTGAGATGAGGCCCATAGTGGGGAAATGATTTGCCCCAAGTAATACAGGTAGCTGGGTAGCTGATCTGGGATTTCAACTCCAGCTGTCTAATCAGAAAATCAGGTTTTTTTTTTCCCCTTCCACAATGCTTCAAGCATAAACACAAACAACCAAAAGACCATCCTCTTTTGGCTCAAGGGTTTTTTTTCCTCTTCCTGTAATGGAAACATTAAAAACTTCTTCCCTCAAAGAGAGATGGATGAGGGAATTGGAATAAGTGGCCAAATACTCTCTCACCTCCCGGGCTTCTAGTTACAAATGCAATTTGAACTGGCAGAGTTAAGTTGAGTTTATACTTGGCAAACCAGGCAGGTGTTATTGGTAAATAGAAAGGAAGGAGAGGAAACATCCTTGTTGTCTAGTCCCTTGACTTATGGTTCCTTTGCACCTATTTTTATTTTTTTAAGGCACTGCGGCAACCTTGAAATGAATGATCTTATTGGCACTGCACTTCAAATGAAGAGAGCTGGGGCAAATGAATTTTGTAGCTACTCTGACAAGATTGTTTTGCTTTAAGGAGATACTGAATATGTCCTAACACTGCAATGCTTCTTCACCCAAAGAGCAAACACTGGCTTAATTTATTCCCCTAGACCCCAAACCCATACCTGTAACTCTGTATCAGGCAGGGACATCTTGATGATTACCCTTCCCCCCATCCTTACCACATACAGATTTCCAAAACTTTTCTTGAATACTGTGATAAATGAGATGTAAAGACTATCCTGGAGAATGTCAGAAAAATGAGCAGATTTTAGATTTAAAACCAGAACATCTCATCCAACTTCCTACCTAGGGCAAAAAATCCTCCTCTGAAATTTTCCAGAAAGATTGGTCACCACCTCTAGTAATGGGGAACTCATCACCTAATCTCAATAGTTAGCTTATGTCTTTCTTGGACAGCTCCAGTATTGAAGTTCAAAATTAATTTTCTTATAACTTCTGCTTTTTGTTCTAAAAGTTATGTCCCCTGAGGGTCCATGAACACAGCTCTGCAGGGATTTGAAGATCTTTCATAAGACCCTAAGTTATTTGCTTGTAAACACAGGAAAAAGCAGGGATTTCTTCAGCATAGAAACTCCCTTCACCAACACAAGTACCATCTTGTCTGTGACTTTGGTGAATAAGTCCATGGGAAGTTATGTAAGGCAGAAAAAACTAAAACAATTTACCAGGGAGGGACCTAGGCAGTAAGAGTTAGAGGTAGGAGTGTGAACTCCAAATCCACCACTCTTCACCCATTGTACAGGAAAGTTTCATTCATTCATTCATGTCCAATCCTATCATTTTACTGGTATGGGAAATTTCTGGTGAGGAAACTTCCTCTAGCAATTAATGCAGATCAACAACTATTCATTCATTCATTTAACAAGTGTGTATTAAGCATCTGCTACATGCCAGACACTGCACTAAGAACTGGAGATACAATGGCATAAATAAAACTTCTCATGCCTTGATGGACTTTACATTCTAGTGGGGAGAAATAATAAGTGCATGGAAAGGTATATACAAAAGGTATATACAAAACATGCACAATGTATTTTCTGAGCTAGCATTGCTCCACTAGCAATGGAGACAATTAGCCTTTCTGCAGGAAGCAGTACTTGAGTTGAATTTGGAAGGAAATGAAGGATGCTAAAATTCTATAGTCTTAGAACATTGTCTGGGAGATATCATTTAAATGATTTATCCAATGCCAGAGCTATAGTCAGAGATAGGACTGGAACTCGGGTCTTACAACACTGTTGCTCACTCTTTTCCCACTCTCCCATAGCAGTCATTTATATTCAAAATGAAATATGTCTCAGTCTCTCTCTAGATTTCTCATCATTATGATCACTGTCCTCTGGATAAACTCCAGGAACTTAATAAAAATTATTCAAATAATACAAATCCCTATTTTAGTCTGTCCTATCACATAAGATGTCATTGCAGCCTAAAATCAAGTTTGGCTTTAAAAAAAATCAATATAGTACCCTCTTATTTGATTATCATACTGTCTACTAAGATGGAGACAGGCTGGGTTTTGTGTCAACTGAAGTCAAAACCCACAAAGCACTGATGCATATTATACCAATTATGTACCAGGCACTGTGTCAGGTGCTGGCGTGATCTGTTCTCAAGAAACTTATGTTCTACTGGGAGAGTTAACATGTTTACCCAAAAGTGCATGAAGAATATCTAGCACATAAAGACAAAACAGTTCATGGAAGAAAGGCTTGAAGTGGTAGTACTTAAGTCGAATCTTGATGGAAGGAAGGATTCTAGAGGGCATATGAACAATTTGTTTGGTGAATATCCATCCTAAAATGTGACCAGAGTTGAATTTGATATTCACAGCAGTCTTTTTTCACAAAATTTTAGTATTCACATGAACTATTATCAAGCCAGGTCTTCCCCATCCTGTACTTTTACAAATGATTATTTGAACTTAAAATATAGGATGTATTTGTGATATATTCCTTCTTACCTTCACCCTGCCTTTTCTGGACCACTATCCTACTACTATTAATCTTTTTGAATTCTGATTCTATTTTCTACCATCTTTCCTACTCCTCCCAGCATGGTGTCAACTGCAAATTGGATAAACCTGCCTTCTGCATTTTCATTCAAGTCATTTTTATCAATGACCAAAATGTTGAACAGAACAGGGCAGAATTCCATGGAATGCCATAAGAGGAAATCCTCCATCTTGACATCAATCCAAAAAATGACCTTTTTTTTTTTTTTTTTTTTTTTTTTTTTTTTGTTCAACTAAGCTAATGGAACAACCTACCACCCATTTCCCATTTTATTCACAAGAAGATCATGAGAGTTGGCCAAACTTCTTGTTGAAATTCAAAAATAAGGCTTTGGCAGAAGTGATAAACGCAGCACCCAGTGTCTGGCATACAGTGGACACTTAATGGATACTTGTTGAATCAATAAATGAATTTTCCTACCTAAAAAAACATAATAAATTGATTTTCCATGGCTTGTCCCTAGAGAAATTGTACTGCAGCTAAAGGATCATTCTTCCCTTTTCTAAATTCTCATAAACCATGTTTAACAGGCCGGAGTAGAATTTTGCCAAGAATCCAATTCAATTCTCTTCATCATAGGCTCAATAGAGAAATACTTTACAGCTTAAGTTCAGGACTTTCTTTTCTGATTTACTTCAAAATTTCCAATCAATTTTATGTTTGTTAAACATACAAAATCCTCTAAGGTAGATATAAACAATTAGATGGAATGTCACTCTGTTTTAAAAACAAGTGTATTAATTACACAGTTTTCATCTTAAGTATACAGTGTCCTAGAGGCCTTTGATAGGGAAAGAAGATAGAAATGGAGGAGATAAGGGAGGGAGGGAAGATTTCTACCCAGGTTTTTATTTTCAGGTAGAGAAAATGAATTAAGTGGAATTACTTTAGAATGAATTCCGAACGCTATTTGTCTTAACCTTTAATTCAACTGAATTCTACAAACATTCATTAAGCTCCTGTGATGTTCCAGGCAGTGGGAATATACAGGTCAAAATTAAACATTCTCTGTATGCACTCAAGAAGTTTACATTTAGATCAATTCTGATGGACGTGGCTCTTTTCAACATCAAAGTGTTTCAAGCCAGTTCCAATGGTCTTGTGATGCGCCTAGACAGAGTCCTCTGTAAGGACTGTGTAGATCACAACATATTATTTTCACTTTTGTTGTTGTTGTTTGCTTGTATTTTGTTTTCTTTCTCATTTTTTTCCTTTTAGAGTTGATTTTTCTTGTGCTGCATATATTTGTGGAAATATGTATAGAAGAATTGCACATATTTAATATAATTGAATGACTTGCTGTCTGGGGATGCTGAGGGGGGGAAGGGGAAAAGGCAGGGAGAAAAAAATTTGGAACACAAGGTTTTACAAGGGTGCATGTTGAAAACTATGCATATTTTTGAAAATAAAAAGCTTAAAAAAATAAAAAATAACATTAAAAAGTTTACAGTTGGGAGAGAGAACCACAGTAAAATAGAAAATGTATGCAAAGTAATAGATCATAATTTCAATAGAGAATCAGTCAGGAAGCATTCATTAGCTGCCTATGCTAAGAGCTACAAAAAGAAGAGAAGGGCATCCCTGCCCTCAAGAAGCTTACTACCTAATGGGAGAGACAAGTAAATATGTACAAGTATGTACACAGACCACTAACAAAGGAGATGTCAATGGGGATGGGGGAAAGATCAGAAAAGTTCTTGTGTAGAAAATGTACTCTGTAGGAAGGTAGAGAGGAGTATATTTTTAGCATGGGATACTTTATACAAAAAGCATGGAGGCTGGAGACATTGTCATTGAAGTACAGAAAGTTTGATTACAATTCAAGATTGAAAAGGCAAGAAATCAGACTATGGAGGTTTTAAAGATCAAGGAATTAGTATTTTTGAATCTGACAGTTCTGTTTGCTTGACAGACAAAAACCCTTAGTTTTTAAATTATATGACAACAATAATAATAATAACAACAACAATAAAATTTATATAGTGTTTTAAATTTGCAAAGCACTTTCAGAGTTATCTCATTTGATCCTTACAACATGTCTGTAATTACCTCCATTTTAGCAATGAAGACTTTGTAGCAGTCAGAAGTTAAATCATTTACCCTAGGTTGCATAGTTAGTAAGTATCCAAAGCGGAATTTTAATGCAGACTTTATCCAACCCAATTGCAATATTTTATCCACTGCATTGCCTAACTACTTTTACATCCATATTCTATCCACTGTATCACCTAACTATTTTTACATCTCCTAGCAGTTCTTAAATTTTTTGGTTTTACAATACCTTTATATTTTTAAAAAGTTTTCAGCACCATAAAGAGTTTCAGTTCATATGGGTTATATCTAGCAATATTTACCATACTGGAAAGTAAAATGCCTTAATATTATTATAAAAATAAGTTTAATTTCATGCATCCCCTGAAAAGATATCCCAGGATCCTCAAGTTCCCAAATTATACAGAGAACTGCAAGTGAATGTGTGTATAGAGATAGAGATAGAGACATAGAGATATAGATAAAGATATAATAGCCTCTACTTCCCAGAGTTGATGTGAGGATAAAATGAAATCATATTTGTAAAGTTCCTAGCACAAAGATGGCGCTAGATAAATGTTTGTGATGATGATATGAAATGACAACCACCATGATAGATGATAAGGCAATGGTAATGATGATGATGATAATGTCAAAGATGTTGTTTGGGAAGATGGAGAACTGCTGCTATCTCTTCTACAGGAATGGCATCACCAAAAGAACTTCAGAACAGTAGCTTCAAACCTCAAGACCTGGATTAAAGACTTGTCTCTTCCAATTATTACCACAATGCCTCCAGCATTTTATTCAGTCACTCTGAACTTCAGCATCCTTATCTAAGAAATGAAGATGATAATACTTGAACTGCCTCCCTTAAAGGGCTGTTCTAAGAATTAAATGAGGTAATGTATATAAAATGCCGTATAAAGGGAAGCTATTAGCATCCTCAAAGTCAGTGTGGCTTGACCTCAACTAAACAACTTGTGCAAGCCAGAGAACTCTAAGCACAGATTAGTCAGTCCAAACTACCTTAGTAAGTTGGTCCCGCCCTATTTAATGTTTTTTTTTTTTTTTTTTCTTTTGCTATGTCTCAGTTGGCAAAGCCTGTGGGTCCTGCCCTCTCCAGACTCAGTGCCTTCATCTATGCATCAACATGTCATCATTTCTCTCTTCTCATTCACCTTACCAACCCTGCTCCCTCTTCTGCTAAGATCCAGTCAAAAGCCAAACTTTTCCAAATTGTAGCCAGCCTGTAAAATTTAGAGGAACAGCATAGGGCAGTGGGAAAAGTATTTCCTTGAGGGTCAAGGGACCTGGGTTTAAATTCTCACTCTATCACATACTTGCTATGTAAACTTGGGCAGATCATTTAATGTCTCTAAGCTTCAGTTCCTTTTTTGAGTTCATTTCCTTTTGTTGTTGTTGTTGTTTTATTTTATTTTATTTTTTAACAGAAGTCCTAATCTAATAGATAAGGAAACTATAGAAAAAAAATAATTTACCTAGATTTTAGCAAAGCTTTCAATAGGGTATCTCATGCTCTTCTTTTGGAGAAGATGGAGAAATATGGCTGAAATCAAAATACAATTAGTTTTTCATCTGTAAAAACAAGAGGGTTGAAGTAGATGGTCTCTATGGTCCCATCTCTAAGTTTATGAATCTGTTTCTTACCCCACTCATCTGATTCTCTAGACTTTTTCAAATCCTACCCCCACAGCCTTATAAGCCTTTCCTTCTCTTTGATTTTTCAGCTTCCCCAAATTTAAGTTTATGTGGGCAGGAACCACCTTTCCTTTTGCTTTTATTTATATTTCCAGTGCTTAGCATGGACCCTGGACAGTCACCCACCTTTATCTACCCATCCATCTATTTCTATCTACCTATTTTTCTATTTCAATCCCTCTATATCATCCATTTATCAGTCTCTCTATTTCTATATACCTGCCTATCTATCTCTATCTACCTATCCATGTCTATCCATCCATCTACCTATTTTTGTATTTCAATCCACCTATTCATCTCTCTCTACTTCTATCAATCTATTTCCACCATCTATCCATCTGTTTTTCTATTTCTATTTACCTGTGTATCCATTTATCAATTTATTTCTATCTATCCATTTGTCTATTTCTAGCTATCTAGCTTTCTATCACATGCCATATGACTTCCTCTGGTTCTTTAACAATAATAACAGCAGCAACAGATAGGATAGCTTACATTTACACAGCACTTTAACATCTCCAGATTCTTGACATCTATTATCTGGTTTGATCCTTACAATAACACTTGTTGTACTTCTGCTTTCTCTTCCAAGGAGAATGACCTTTGTACTAAAGATGACAGAATAAAATGACTAATAGAGAGTTGAAAGTAAGAAGATAGTAAGAGAGTACTTAGCCACCCATGATAAATTAATGTTACCTGACCTAAATAAAGTCTATCCTCTGTCCCTGAAAGAACTGACAGCTGTGATTATTCAGCTACTTTCTGTGATATCTGAAAGATCACGGAGAGTGAAAAGTGTACCATAAGACTGGAAAAGGGCAAATATCCCAAATTTCAAAAAAAAAAAAAAAAAGTTAGAAAACGCAGTTGGGAAAAGCTATGGGCCAGTGAGTTTGACTTCAATTCTAGGAAAATTCTAGAATAAATCAGTAAAAAGATGATTGATGAACTCCAAAGAAAAAGGTAGCAGAGACTGCCAAGAATCAGCCAGCATGATTCCATCCAGAACAGGTTATGCCAGACTAACTTCATTTCCTTTTTTGGCAGTATTGTTAATCTAGCAGATGAGGAAAATGCAGTGGATATGATTTCCCTAGATTTTAGCAAACCTTTTGGTCAAATATTCCATACTGTTCTTGGGGGAGAAGATGGAGAAATGTGGAATAAATCAGATTATAATCAAATAGGTTCAATGAATCAATAAATCAATATTTTAAAGTGCCTACTATGTGCCAGGCACTATGCTGAGGTTTGGGAATATGAAAAGAGGCAAAATGTAAGTCTGGTGAAGGAGTTTAATGCCCTAATGGGAAAGACAATATACAAATTTTTGGATTCAGTAAAATGTTTCCATTTCCAGCTTAGTTACTAAAGCTTCAGTGTCAACATAGGAGAACTCTAGTAGAAAATTGCAAGGATCACTGCTTGTCTTGCTCTTTTAAACATTTTTTTTTTTATTAACAACTTAAAGTACAGACAGGATGATCACTAAAATACCTAATAACAGAGTGAGAAACCTATGGTGAAATTTAGTGAGATGACATGTCATTTTACACTTGGTCACAAAACATTACCCTTTCTTCTTTTACCATAAGTATAAAATAAGGAGACTCCTGACTAGAGAGTAACTGTTCTGACAAAGATCTGTAGTGTTTTAGTGAATTGAAAGTTCCTTATGAGTCAGCAGTGGGATATGGCAGCCAAAATGTGATCTTGGATTGTAATAAGAATGGCACAACTTCTAGGAATGGAGAAATAAACTGAGCTCTGCTCTCATTTGGAGTCTTGTGCTTGGTTCTAGGCACCAAGATTCAAGGAAAACATTGCTAAGTTAAAGAATGTTTGGAGGATGGTTCTCAGGTTGGTGATAGAGATTGATGATCATGTCACATGAAGATCAACTGAAGATATTGAGAATATGTAGATGGGAAAAGAGAAGATTCAAAAGAAAACTGATAGCTTCTTTCAATAGGGCTGCTCTCTTCAGCCCCAGAGGGCACAGTCATGAGCAATGAGGGAGATGTTGTGAAGAGGAGAATTTAGGCTTGTCACTGGGGGAAAGTCCCTAACAATTAGAACTGTGCCAAAGTGGGAAGTGCTGCCTTGGGGAGTAGTGGATATCTCTTCCTTTCTTACAGATTCTTCAAACAGAAAATGGAAGAGTATTTGGTGGGTATGTCACAATGAGGATTCCTTTTGTGTGTGAATTGGATCAGATGGTCATAAAGGAGAAGTCAAATGCTATGATTTCATGAATAACTCCTTGAGGAAAGTGCTGTTATCATTCCCATTTTACAGACTAGAAAGTTGAGTTTCAGAGAAGTTTGGGGATCATAAAATCATAGAATTAGAGCTGGAAGATACCCAAAGACCATTTGTTCCAAGCTTCTCATTTATCAGATGGAACCTGGTTCAGTGATTTGCCCAGTGTCATGCAACTAATAAGAATCAAAGGTAGGATTCAATTCAAAGTTATCCTAATTCAAAATCTAGCACTCCATGATATAAATATAGATCTATACACATATATAAATGTTATAACATATAAAACTGTAATATAATTTGGTGTAATATATAATGAGAAGATGATTATATATGTGATATAATGTAATCTGATATGATATGTTACAATATATTAGTATATCTTAAGTATTCTAGTGTACCACTTGGGATATCCTCTTGTTGTTTTTCATTCTCAGTACATGACTGTCATCCTTTTTTCTAGTTATACCTATATTTGATAATGTCTTTTATATAACTCATAACTCACCATATCACACATTTAGACCGGAAAGGCTTTAGAAGCAACTCAGTCCAAATTACCGATGCTCCTTTTATAAATGAAGAAATTGAATCTTAAAAAGGTTATATAAGAAGCAGCACCAACATTTTAATCCAGAACTCCAGATTGAAAATCTAGCACATAGCATGCTATGAGCATTTGGCTCATCAGACATTTCTCTGGCTTGTTTGTTATTTTGATCCTTCCAAGATGATGGTATTCAAAGGAGTAATGACCATTAACATATATGCATTTGTGCCTGTCCATATATTACCACTGACCTTAAGGAGATAACAAGGGACAAAAGTAATGTTTTCCTAGGCAGTGAAGCATCTTTTATTCACGAATATACATGCATATATATATATATATATATATATATATATATGTGTGTGTGTGTGTGTGTGTGTGTACATATATTCATATGTGTGTATATATACATATGTATATGAACACACATACATATTACTGAGAATGATAGACAATAAATAGATATCTCAAATGACATATTGGGAATGCTTAAGTTATATTAATATAGCAAAATTTATGTCATATTCATATTATTTGATCACATCCACATCATCTGAAATATATATGCACATTAATTATGTTATTTTCTCATATATCACATCTTATATTGTGTTATGTACTTCAGGCACATAGGTAGTACAGTGGATAAAATGACAAACCTGATGTCAGGAAACCCAAATTCAAATCCAAACATATGTTCTATTAGATAAAATAAAATATAATGCAATATAAGATATGATACACCTATATATGGAGGCCCAGTGAATACAGCACTGTGTCTGAAGCCAGGAAGACTCATCTTCATGAGTTCAAATTCAGCTTGAGAAACTTACTAGCTGTGTGGCCTGGACAAGTCACTTAACCCTGTGGGCCTCAGTTCCTCATCTGTAAAATGAACTGGAGAAGGAAATGCAACACTCCAGGATTTTGCCAAGAAAACCCCAAATAGGGTCACAAAGTTACACATAACTGAAAATGACTGAATTATATATAAACAGATGTATACATGAATATTTGAGAGGAGACAGAGAAAGATGGAAAGAGACAGAGAGAAACAAAATTATGCTTAAATAATAGTCCAAAGAACCTTGGCTATTATTCTCAGCAAAGAAGAACAATGAACAAATTAAGACAGACAGCTATATAGGGTAGCTACAATTGGCACAGTTGTCCATAATCTTTAATTATTCTTCAGACTATTTAAAATATTAATTTGTTCCTTTGTTGATGGTGATCTTTGTTTCTAATATATTTATGTACATATTTTGTAGTTTACCCAGAACATATATTTTGTCTTTCCACTAGACTGGAAGTTCGTCCCGCTCAAAAACATACTCTAATTACATTCATCCATCTACATGGCATCTATAGAAAGGCTATCCACACAGTGAACGCTCATGAATATTTGTTGAGTGTGATGATGAATATAAACCATTCATAAATGATTTGGAAAAGAATGATGTTTTTCCCTCTTCTCACCACCATATTAGTCAGGCTTTTCCTATTATTTGCTCTGAGATGATGAGGATAACATGATAATAAATAACGATCACACATCTCAGTCACCAAACACTTTTTCAACACAATTTCAACTCAAAGCATTGAAAATCTTCTATGGCTACAAAAACAAAGTCTCTGGTGTTGAGAAATTGTGCTCTACAGGGCACCTCAGGAACACAGAAATATAGTACAGAACAAGAAATGGAGGGGCAAGAAAAGAGACCAAATTGCCTTAGAATTAGTTGAGAAAAGAGGAAATCACTGAGAATTCATGAGTTGTTCAGGAAAGTAGTAGCACTTAAAGTCTTAGAAGAAGATAAAGATTCTGAAAAGCACAGATTTAGTGAGAACAAATTCCACAAGGATGAAAATGCATCGAACCCAAAAATGCATTACCAAGTTCAGGGTTCATCCTGTTTGGATGGAACACTGGGGAGCAATGTGACAAAAAAGCAAGAAGTAGGCTAGTGTCAGACTATGAAGAGTCCCACAAAGGCATGTACTTGAAGGGCAGCTAGATGGCATAGTGGATAGAGCACTGGACATGACGTCAGAAGATCCAAGTTCAAATCCAGTCTCCAACTAGCTATGGCTCTCTGGGCAAGTCACTAAACCTGTCTGCCACAGTTTCCTCATATAAAATGGGAATAATAATAGCACCCACTTTCCAGCCTTGTTGTAAAGGTCACATAAGATAATATTTGTAAAGCACTAAGGACTGAGCCTTGCACAATAAATGTTATATAAATGTTAATGATTATTATTTTTTTAATTAAAAAAAGAACTGCTTAAAGTTGGAGGGAAAAGAAGTAAATATATTCAGAACTGTGATTCAGGAAAAATATTTTGTCAGCTGTGTGTAGGAGAGTTAAAGGAAGAAGCTGATGGTAAGGAAACCAAACAGAATGTTCAGCATAGTAGTTCAGGCAAGAAGTAAGGACTTGAAACAAGGTGGTGGCAGTTAAAGTGGATTGTGGTAAAATCAACATATCCTTGTGTATTGAAGGGAAATCAAGAGTCAGAAATGATTCTAATATTAAGAATCTGAATGACCAGAAGGAGGATAATCTAGTCTAAGAAAAGAGGAAAAGTGAAGGAAGAGCTAGTTGACAGGAGAATCTAGGAATATGTAAGTTTAGTTTGAAACACATTGAGTTTGGGATGAGGACAGAAATCCAAGAAAAAATGTCTAGTAAGTCTTAAGAAATGCAGGATTGTATCTCAAGGAAGAAATTATGGCTGGAAATATCAATCTGGGAGTCATCTGTATAAAGATAATAACTCAAGCCAAAATGAAACATTCAAAGCCATTTTTACCCAAAGATACCAAGATGTAGCAGAGCTGGTCTCAGAGTCAAGAAGACCTGGCTTTAAGCCTCACTTTTAAATATATACAAGTCATTAACTTCTCTTAAGTCCCAAGTATTTTTCTAAATCAATGGATTGCAAAGCAAATACTAATCTCTATTGGTAAAAGGGGTTTCTTCACTGGGAGCTCCTTATGCAAGAAAATCACAGTATCTGTCCAATTTCAAACCAGAAACTTTAATGACTGATAAAACCAAATGATGACTATTAAGTTCATTTTAATAGGCAAAGAAACCTGACAGTAAGAAAGAAAATGAAAAAAAAATTAACTTACTTTAAAAAAAAAATGAAGAAAATGACTATACTCAGTATGTTTATAGTGGAGCCAAAATTAACATATCCTATCCCAAAACTATCTCAATAAGTATTCACTGAATTAACCTAATTCAAGGACCTCAAAACGCATACATCTCCATACATATATTTATAATATTAATGAATTTCCCTCAAAGAAAAGCAGTAGAAAAATAGTAAGTTTCCTGCCTTGTCCCCTAAAGAGAAAATTACTAAGAAGCATCTTTCTGAGCATACCGGTTTTCCTATATAAAGATGGAGTTCTAATATAGGAGTATGTGAGGAGCCAAATAAAACCATCCATTTTACAAACATACATTGTTGTTGTTCAATCATTCAGTTCATATCCTATTTTTGTGATCCCTTTTGGAGTATTTTTGACAAAGATACTGGGATGGTTTACTATTTTCTTCTCCAGCTCATTTTATAGATGAGGAAACTGAGGCAAACAGGGTTAAGTGATTTATCCAGAGTCACACAGTTAGTAGTGTCTGAGGCCAGATTTGAACTCTGGAAGATGAGGATTCTGATTTCAGGCCTAGCATTCTATTCTACTTCATCTCCTAGGCTGCCCTACAAACCATATACATAACTCCTAATACATAAACATTCTAACACCACCAGAAAAACCAAAAAGTTTACATTTAAAATGAAAAATTCCCCAAGCTCAACTCGCCTCATTAGCCATGGAAGAATTCCACTGTCATGACTACAGGCTAGTGGCTTTCATTTGGGCCTTCTCCAAAGCAAAGCAGATGTTGCTAAAACAAGAATTTTGTTTGGGAACAGATGTAACCCAACAATTCCACATGGAGTCAAGAGTTTGCGGTGTAGAAACAGCATAGCTTGCCAAAGCCCTGGGCTTCTGCTGTAAGACTTCTTGCAGTAGTAGCTTTGTTTGCTGAAAACAGTAGTAGCTAATTCTTCCCCAGAGAGTCAGAGAAATGGTGCTAAGTCTGATCCAGCTCCTCCATTAAATAATCCAAAGATGACCCAAAAAGAAAACTTTGAATATTCTTCCTGAAACTTCCCAAGGGAGGAATCTCATCCTGAATTGTTACTCCAATTCAATTCAATAAACGTTTATTAAGCATTTACTGGATGCAAGGCACTATGCATAATTTTTAAAGACATGACAAAATGAAAAACAATCTCTTAATATAATATTGTGGCTATATAACAGGGAAACAAGCATATATAATTTTTAAGTTGCAAAATTGTGCTTAATTAGGTATTTTCCAAAGATGTAAAAATACTTCTCTATCCATTTAAGATAACAAGTATCAAAAAGTGGCCTTGTGTGATAATAGGGGCATAATAGCTAGTTAATTAAGGCAGATTGGATCATGGTGGATGGAGTACCAAGAGCCGAGTTCAAAAATGGCCTCAGACACTTACTAGTTATGTGTCCTTGGGCAAATCACTTAACTCTGTCTGCCTCAGTTTCCTCATCTGTAAAACAGCTAGAGAAGGAAATGGCAAGCCACACCAGTGTCTCACATATCCATGCCCCCTTCTCTCCTTGGCTACCCTAGTGCAGCTATCACCTCATACTTGGACTATTATAATAATCTGCTGGTGGGTTTGTCTGCCACAGTCTTTCCCCACTCCAACCCATACTCCATTGAGCTGCCAAAGTGATTTTCCTAAAGCATTGTTTGACTCTATCACTCCCCTACTTATTAAAATGGGCAACTAGTTGATGCCATATTGCTTAGAATATTGATGTTAGGAAGAATCATTTTTCTGAATTCAAATCTGGCCTCAGACACTTACTAGCTGTGTGACTCTGGGCAAATCACTTAACTCTTGCTTCAATTTTCTCGTCTATAAAATGAGCAGGAGAAGGAAATAATAAACCATTACAGTAGCTTTGCCAAGAAAACCCTAAGTGGACAAAGAGTCGAACACGAATGAAAATAGCATCACTCATTAACCTCAAGTGGCTCCCTATTATCTCCATGATCAAATATAAAATGCTCTGTTTGGTTTTCTCAGACCCTCTCACCTGCCTCCAACCTTTCCAATCCTCTCACCACTTCCTCCCCATCCTCTTTGACCCAATGTCATTAGCCTCTTGGCCATTCCATAAACAAAACTCCATCTCCCCATTCTAGACATTTTCTCTGCCTGTCCTTCATATTTAAAATGCCCTTCCTCTTCAATTCTACCTACAGAATTCCCTGGTTTCTTTTAAATCCCAACTAAAATCTTTTACTGGAAGTCTCCTCTTAATTCTAGTATTCTTTCCTTTGGGTCTCTGACACATAACAACTGTGTAACTATCAGCAGATCATTTAATCTCTCAATGAATACATACACAGGAGACATTTATCCTGTATATAACTTGTTTGTATGTATTTATTTGAATATTGTCTCTCTAATTAGATTGTAAGCTCCTTGAGGGCAGAGACTCCAAATGGTCTCTCTGTTTAATGATATTTAAATTTTTTATACTGTACATGGCATACAAAGTAAATGTCATGACTAATATCTTTTGCACGACTTCATATGTATAATCTATTTCCAATTGCTCACCTTCTCAAGAGGGGAAGAGGGAGAGAATACTTAGAACTGCAAATTTTAAAAAAATAAATGATAAAGTATGAAGAGATGAAATATTATATTTTTAAAAGCAACAATGAAAACAAAACAAATATTTTTAAAAATATCCCATACATAATTGAGAAAAATAAAATTAAAAAAGAAAGAAAAAAATCATTAAAATGAATCAATACTTTTAAAAAAGTCAATGTCAGTTATTATTACTACTGATAAAAAGCTGAAGTGAAGTGAAATTTTGATTTGACCCATCTGATTATAGTTATTCTGATACAGGCTTATTCAATTTTTTTAAACCTGTTTGCTATGCCAAGTACTGTTCCAGTGTCTGGGAATACAAAGACAGCAAAACAAAAGTCCTGCCTTCAAGGAGCTTCTGAGAGAAAATCAAGCAGTCAAATAGATCTTATTATGAAGGAAACAGTTATGATAAAAAATCTCTTCCAGTTTCTTTTCCCTTTTTTTGTTGTTCCATATCTATGATTTCATCAGTGCGAAGAACTCTATTCACTGATGCATAACAGCAACTCATCTGTAACCTATAATCAGCTGCCTGGGGCACTGAGAGATTAAATGATCTGCTAATGGTTACACAGCTGTTATGTGTCAGAGACCTAGATCTTCTTGATTCCAAGATCAGCCCCCTAGTCATAATGCCAGGGCTACCTCTTAGTACTATAGATATGAAATATAAATAATAAAAATTTTCTTATATATGAAACACACCAGACTTGCGAGCCTCAGGCAATGAATGACCCACTTATTCCAAGCCTCATTTGAGATAACCATTTCTGATGAAGGAATTTGGACATTCCCTTAGAGTTCACTGTAATGAGAATTTGCTGATACATGTATGACCTGTGATTCCATCAGCTTGCAAAACTCTCTGTATGGAAACTCCTTCCACCCGTACAGATTCAGACTTCCCAGACACCTCAACTCTGCCCTGGGCCTCCTTCCCTTCCCTCTCTTGGTTACCTCATCAGTGTAACATTATCTCTATGAAGATGACTCACAGGTTCAGATAGCCAGCCCCTCAATCACTAACACATTTCGAACCAGATGTCCCATAGAAATCTCAAGCATGTCCAAAACTGAACTCATTATCTTTTCTCTGAAACCCACCCCAATCAGAACTCCATTTTTGTAAAAAGCGTCATCATTCTTCCAGTTCCCCAGGTTCATAAGTTCAACATTATTCTTGACTCTTCATTATCCCTCATCCTACACATCCAATTAGTTGCCAAATCTTCCTACTTTTTATCTACTACATCTGTCACATCCAACCCTTTCTCTCTAGTCACATTGCCACCATCTTAGTTTAGGACTTAGGCACCTCTCATTCAGATTATTGTAATATTTTCTCAATTGGGTTCCCCACTCCAATTCATTCTCCACACAGGTGCCAAAGAGACTTTCTTTAAGTGTAGATATGATCCCATTACTTTCCTAATCAATAAATTCCACTAGCTGCTTATAGCTACGTAGTAACGTAAAATAGAAATACCCACTGTTTGACACAGAAAGCCCTTCACAATTTGACCCTAACTAACCAGTCTAGCCTCATTTTACATTAACCTGTACTTTATACTGAATTTTAAGACCAAACTGATCTTATCTCTGTTCCTCCAATATGGCACTCCATCTCCCAATGGTCATTCCCTCAGGCCTGGAATGCACTGCCTCCTTATCTCAGTTTCACAGTATTAATTATTTACTAAGACTGGAGCCATCTCCAGACATCCTATCTATATCTTGTCACTGAACCAGGATGACTGAAGAAGAAAGTGAGCCTGGTGACTTTGCACAGCCCTCCCTCACTTAAATCCAATTCACTTGCAAGTCATGGTATCACCTTCCTGGTGTCATGGTCCTTTTTGAGAACTAAGGGTAAACAATGATCTATGAGTAGTCATAGTTGCCCCACTGGGAACCCAACTGGCCAGTTTTAGTTGAGCAACACAACTTTCCTTCTTTCTTTTCCTTTATTCCTTCTCTTCCTTCCTTTCCTTTCTTCCTTCCCTTCTTTTCTTTCCTTCCTTCCCTTCCTTTTTTCCTGCCTTCTTTTCCTTTCCTCCCTCCCTTCTTCCCTTCCTCCTTCTTTCCCTCCCTTCATTTCTTCCTTTTTTCTTGCCTCCTCTCCCTCTGTCTAAAGGATACAAATTTTGATCATCAAAATCTTATGTATTAAGATTTATGGACTAGATTTTTTTTCTTAAGGACCATATGTTAAACCCAAATCACTCTAGCTCTTATTGATTGGCCAACAATAAATCCCAGCCAAAGCTTACTTGCTCATTTTGGGGATCCAGATGGCTCAGAGTGAATGTAAATAGAAAATGTTTCTGTTTTGGCCAGAAATCCTGAGGGTCTTCCTGTCTCATCTTTCTTCCTTCCTTCCTTCCTTCCTTCCTTCCTTCCTTCCTTCCTTCCTTCCTTCCTTCCTTCCTTCCTTCCTTCCTTCCTTCCTTCCTTCCTTCCTTCCTTCCTTCCTTCCTTCCTTCCTTCCTTCCTTCCTTCCTTCCTTCCTTCCTTTTTTTTTAAACTAGGTAAAAGAGGCCATTCTTTACCTAGTCTTAACCACTGAATGGGTATTGCCTCCATCCAACTGAGACCTTAACTTAAAAAGGCCAAGGTCTCCCACTGCATCCAGGGCATCTCCACTCCTCCAGATAGGTCTGGAGGAGAAAAGTGTAGCTGGTCACTTTGTACAGCCCCCCATTACTTAAATCCAATTCACTTGCAAGTAATGGCATCTCATGGTCCCCTTCCAGAATGAAGGACAAACAACAACAATTTACTAAGATTAACTCAAGCTTAGCCTTCTCCAAGAAGTCTTTCAGTTGTGGAGACTTTCCCTAATTACCTTACATTTATTTTGTATTCATTCAGCATATACTTAAATGGACACTTGTTGCTGTCCTTATTAGAACATAAGCTCCTTGAGGGAAGAAATAATATTGTTTTTTGTCTTTATATCACTGTCGCCTATGGTGCTTGGAACACAGTGGGCACCTGATAAATGTTTGTTGATTGAATAGCCTGAGGCACAAGGAAGGAAATAAGCATTTTTTAAAGCACTTACTTTATGCTGAACTCTTTAGAAATTTTATTTTTTTATTTTAATCTTCATTGAACCACTATGAAGGTTAGCTGCTCTTATTATTCTTGTTTTACATTTGAAAAATTGAGACAGACAAGAGGCTAAATGACTCGAGATCATAATGTTTGAGGCTAGCTACTTGGTGTAACTAAGCGGATAAAGTGCTGGGCCTAGAGTTAGGAAGACTCATTTTCTGAGTTCAAATCTGACTCCACTTACTAGCTGTGTGGCCCTAGGCAAGTCACTTAAACCCTAAATGCCCCAATTTCTTCATGAAGAAGGAAATGGCAAACCATCAATATCTTTTCCAAGAAAACCCCAAAATGGAGTTTGAAATGACTTATTAACAATAGCAAGCCCCAAAATTGAAAACAAAATATAAGTCACTGGTCAAAGAACTTCCACTTCTTAACAGTTTTGGTCAATTCATTAATATATATCCATTGCCTTCTATGTGCAAGGGAAATAGCCAAATCAATTAATCAATCAATAAACATTAATTAAGTACCTACCAAGTGTTAAACACCGGGCTAAGAGCTGGGACTACAAGAAGAGGTGAAAGAAAATCCCTACACACAAAAAGCTTACAAAATACCATGTACAAATATGAGTAAATAGAATATGTGAGTGGTGGGAGAGGAGGGGACAACAGCAGTAACATGTAGAAGGTGCTTGGATTGAGCTTTGGGAGAGACTGGAGATTCTAAAAGGCAGAGGCCAAGAGATAGTGTATTCCAGGCCCGGAAATGGCATCAAAGCTGAAGATGGAATGTTATCTATGTATAAGGGATGTCAAGCATGTCAAACCCAGAGAAATGGGAGCTCTCTCCAATTCTCTGAATCTAAGAATGAGATTTAATTATTGTGCAAACCACAAAAATGGGCTGAATCACATTTGGGAAACTGCCTGGTATTTTCAGTGAGATCCAGCTGCTCTTTGCCAATATTAACATTCTCCCAGTTAAGGTGAATTTCTGAACAGAACACTCAAACTCAAAGGTTAACTCAATGGGCAACAGAAATGCATAGAAAGTCCATGAGAAGGCAATGTTATCAATGCTTACTGATGTGCAAAAAATGGTATTGAAGGCATTGCGGCAACTTTGAACTTAGGATCTCATATCTAGAATTGAAAAGAATCTTCTTACAATCATAGGATCATTGATTGTAGACCAAGAAAAGATCTCAGAGATCATCCAGTCCAAAGAAACTGAGGTCTTAAAGGTTAAAGGACTTTTTTAGCATCACCCAGGAATCACCTATCAGAGCTGGGATTTGAACCCAGACCCTTGAAGAACAGTCTCTTTTTGTTATTGAAAATATTTTTTCTAATTTCCCTCATATATAGGAATAAAAATTTATAGTCATTTCATGGTACAGTGGAAAAGACAGGACTAGGATCTCACTTGTTATTTATAGCTTCTTGTGACCTGTGAGACTAATTCATTCTCTGTCTTAACATCCTCAACTAGATGATAAGTGAATTAAGACTCAATGACTCCTTACAACTTTATAGCTATGACTCAATGATTTTTTGTACATATTGAGTCATTTTTGTCATTGTCCAACTGTCATTTAGGGTTATCTTGACAGAGATATGGGAATAGTTTGTCATTTCTTTCTCCAGATCATTTTACAGACAAACAAGGCTAAGTGACTTGTCCGGGGTCACTAACAGCTAATAAGTGTCTAAGGCTGGCTTTGAACTCATGAACATGAACATGAACATGAATCGTTCTGATTCTGAACACAGTGTTTTTAGATCTTTGAGGACACAGACTATTTTTCTTCTTCAAATCTGTATCACCAGAGCTAGTACAATGTTTGGTACAATATTGGTACAATACAGAGCTAGTACAATATTAGATGATTAATAAATGTTTATCAATTGACTGATAGATGGAGTAGTAGACTTGTAATCAAGAAGAGCTGGCTTCAAGACCTTACTTATGTTTATATGGCCATAGGCAAGTCACTTAATATCTTTGAATCTCAGACAATTTTCTAAGATGGAGTTGACCTTATGGATGTACAATAAGAGGAATACACTTAAATTGATCAATTTGTATTCTCTTAAAAATGAAAAGCAGTGAAACACTTGCACTGGCAAAGGGGTTTCCTCACCTGGGAGTTATTTATGCCAGTGAAATAAGAGCAGCTCGTATCCCCTTTCTTGATATGATTGTTGATTCATATAAGGTGATTCATATAAGGGATTTGTTTCCAGGTGGGTGTGAGGAAGAAGCTCCTTCTAAAAGCTAACATCAATGATAACCAATCCCGCCAATTAAAATCGACCTCACATTCGACACAGATTTCAAAGTCCGACAATGGGAGCCATTTTGTTCTCAAGGAGGTTTTTCTTGTTTGGACCTTATTGCATAAGAAACTTGAGGAAAGAGAAGGGGAAAAAATGAAGATTCCAATCAGCTCTCAAAACATGTTAAGACGCAAAGAGCCTGGTGCGCTAGGGGAAAAAAAAAAATAGCAATCACCAAAGAATCAGTCACCTTCCCTTAAAAAAGGAAAGGGAGTCAACAAAAGAAATATTATTTTTTCAAGACAAAGCATTTGATTTGGATGTGTGTTTGGTTTTGCTTTGTGCGCCTGAGGAAATAAATCCCCACAATACACAAAGGGAAAGAGACCAATTAGATCACCATCATCATAGGATCTCCCATTCGATAGATATGTTCAATTTGGAGTTGCACTAATTCATCCTGACTTCTCATCTAGCTTGGGATTTCTGTGCTTCTAAGCCCAGTCCTCCAGCAGGTCCACTTCATTCATCCTTTCCACCATTATTACTTGTCCATGACTGCCATTGTCTCAATTTTCCATCATCATACCTATTGCCACATCCTCCCTTCCACTCTTCCATAGACCATAAGCTCTTGGCAGGCAGTTTTGTTTGTTTTTGTGTCCCCAGTTACTAGGACATGTTGTTTAGACCCAATTTGAGGTTTTACTGGCAAAGATACTGAAGTAGTTTGCTACTTTTTTCTCCAGCTCATTTTATAAATGAAAAAACTGAGGAAACACAGTTAAGTAACTTGCTTAGGGTCATTCAGCCAGTAAATATCTGAGACTGGATTTGCATTTGGGAAGTTGAGTTCTCCTGACTACTTCCTCAGTACTGTATCATTTAATACCTATTAATTGATTGGTTGATTACCACCATCTTAGTCTCAGTTCCTAATAGATACTTAATCCCTGCCTGTCACTGGTACATGCAGGCAGGCAATATGTATTTATTAAGTGCTTACTATATTCTTGGTATAAAACCTATTTTGTAAATATCATCCCATTTTGTCCTCATAACAACCCTGACAAATATATCTTATTATTATTTCCAATTTACAGCTGAGAAGGCTGAGGTAAGCAGAGGTTAAATGGATTCTTCCAAGGTTTTAGACAGGATCTGAACTGGGAGTCTTTCTAAAATATAAGGCCACTTTCATAGTCATATGAGTGCCGTAGAATCACTGCATGTAGAATCCATATAGAGCTTCTACTTTTGCCAAAAAAGTTTTTAAAAAGTTGGTTTTTGAATAATAATGTATCTCTCAAGGAAGCATCACAGCACATTTGGGGACAAGCGTAGGTGCAATCCTACAGGAAGTGGCACCCATCCAGCCTTAGAAGCCTTATTAGTCTTACCTCCTGTGTCCTAATTTATAATACATTTTACACGCTCCATGAAACTAATTTTGATTCAAGATCAGTCGTACTCCCAGGGATAGAGGTTCTGCAAAAACAGGATCTGTCTGGACATCTGAAGAAGTTCATTGATTGATTTTGATCACTGATAATCTCTTTTGACTTTTAACAGAGTCCTTCTGAGAAGATCAAAGCCTTTTATAAAGTCATTCATCCAAAATGAGAGCAAGCCAGGGAGGAAGACAGAGGAGTTAAGTGTCCTGACCAACAACCTCTAACAAATCAGATGCAAAACTTCAGGGAGAAAAAATATATATCACTAAGTAGGAAGGAATGCCAGAGTGGCTAGAGAGAGCTGGTTTTAAAGACAGGAAGATCTGTATTCAAATCTTGCCACAGAACAATAGCAGTGGTGTGATTCTGGGCCATTCATTTCTCTTTCTATTAACCAGAAGACTCAAAAACTCTCAAGACATGAAGGAATTACTGATCTGGAAAACAGCAGGAAAGCTCCGCACCAGGAGTTCCCCAATAGAGGAAACTCTTTCCAGCATAACAATCAATTTAGCCTCCCTGCCTAGTGTTCAAACTACTATCTCCAAGCAGATATTCATAGATATTATACTCAAAACACACACACACACAAACCCAACATCCCAAATCATTTTATTTAATGGTGCTTTTACATTTCGAGACACAAATTGTTCATATAGAAAAAGGCTTAGGTACACTATTCCCCTTGCTGGAATACCCTTTTTTTTTTTTAACCTCACCTCCAAAGCATAATGCTTAGTATTTCAAAACTCAGTTCAAAGCTAGTCACCACTCAAAATTTTCCTTAATTCCTCCCAACCTCAGAGTGTTCCATTTTCTTGTATTTATTGTGTATATATCTTGAGTCTACATATATACAGATACATGTATATGTATATGAAAGTACATGTCCACACTCCCATATCCTTTAATGATATTTTTCCAGTATATAGGAAAATGTCTTTCTGTGTGCTTAAAAATAACATAAGTATGATTTGATTACAATCAAATTATATGATTTTATAAATTGATCCCAGCAAGAATAAGGAATACTAGGAAGGGAAAAACATTTAGATTCTGGGGGAGAGAGAAAGAAGGACTACTTTGCCTTTGCTCAGTCCTGCCCCACTGAAATCCATTTCACATGCAAGTCAAGACATCCTGCTTGTAATGTGACTGTTCCTCTTAGAGCAGAGCTTCTTAAACTTTTTTCACTGACAATCCCTTTTGGTCCAAGAAATTTTTATATGACTCTGTGTATATAGGTATATAAAACAGATATACAAATTAAACATTTACTGATAAAAAAAAATCATAATTTCATGACCCCCTACATTCAATTACAAGCCTCTATATGGGATCTCGATCCACATTTTAAAAAGTTGGATCTTATCACAACTATATGCCAGGCACTATATTAATCACTTTTTACCAATATTATCTTAACACAATGAGGTAAGTAGTGTTATCATCCCCATTTTACAGATGAAAACTGAGGTAAACAGAGATGAAGTGATTTGTCCAAGATCACCACAGATAATATATGTCTGAGGCTGGATTTGAACTCAGGCCCTTTATCCATTGCATTACCAGCTGCCAAGATACCAGATTACCTGATGCTACAATGGTTTCAGCGAAATATTAAAGGACATTGGATAGATCCCTTAGGAATGACTATCATAAAATCACACACAATTTGTGATTTGCAAGAGACCTCAGTTCCATGGATACTCAAAAGCTACCCCGGTTTCCTTAAGGAACTGATTAATGAGAATTGGCCAGAAGACATAGATAGGCTGTGGATTCTCATTGATGGAGGGAGCTCTCCCTCTCCACCTTTCATTCCAAGAAAATCATACAGATCCAGCAATGTAGCCAAAAATTATATTCTTTTATCATGAATAAAGACCAGAAACTGGAGGAAATTAAAGAAATCCCTCAAAATAAACATAATGAAAGGCAGCAGTGTGAGAACTTCAACACTAGAAATCACTGATTGCAATCTATTTCTGCCTTAAAGTTTTAGAAGTCTTTGCTTCAGATTCAGGCTTGTTCTGAAGTGTACATCTATTAAAAGTTCTTCATAAGACCTGAATCCAAGGCTCCTTACATACTCTGACTCTACAGTCTTACATACAAGGCTCTGACATACTATCTCCTCTGGCTCCCAATAGAAAAGACCTCAGAAAGAAGAAAAGGAGGCAAACATGTTGGCTCTTTGTAGAGACGG
The DNA here is from genome assembly GCF_048593235.1 of Sminthopsis crassicaudata. NCBI lineage: Eukaryota > Metazoa > Chordata > Mammalia > Dasyuromorphia > Dasyuridae > Sminthopsis > Sminthopsis crassicaudata. Next base: position 39,872,040 of record NC_133620.1, on the reverse strand, counting down.
CAGGGGGATTAGCCCTTCCTAAAACTATAAACAGAAGATCCCATCAAACCATGGAAAGTAAAACTTTTACCCACTAAGAACTTATCTCTCACAATTATTTGTGAGAGTTGTTTTACAGAAATATACAAAACAGGCAGCTGTTTGCCCTAGATAATATAGTAAAAATGGTAAGAGTTCATTTCCAACAGAGTCATTCAGCCGTGATCTCAAAAGCAATTTTGAGTTAATATTATCTCTGTCAGAGCTTCAAACAAGAGAGCTCGTTAGTATACAGGTGGGTGGGCTCCAATTCCCTTCAGACAAAAACTATGTGTTACTATGAGCTAGACAAAAAACATTCTATAAATTTCTGAAAGCCACTATGTAGGCAATAAAATAATTAAAATCATTTATACGATGATAGGTGGGTAACAGATCATAAAAATCCATTTGAAATATTTCTTTGAATAATTTTCTCAAGTACCAACAGATGCTCTTAAAGTTGAAAAAGAAAAAAAAAAAATTAAACCCTTTCCAGATCAACAAGGAGATGGTGGAACCCCATCAACCACAATCATCTTGGGAATTATTTTAAAATACTAATTATGTTCCCCGTTATCAACTGTCTCCATTGAGAGATGAGGGGTTATTACAAAGTACATATTGGCTCTGGAGCCAAAAGAGACCCAGGTGCCTCCATAGCACACCCAGTCCATACTCTTTGTATACTTAAAAAAGGACTTAATTTAGTGTAACCCTCTTGGGCTAAATGACTTGCCAAGGTCATTCACATTGTAAACACTGAAGGAGCATTTGAACTCAAATTTTGACTCAAAAAAAACCAGGGTACTTTCCAATAACCTCATGACCTCTGAGAATACCAACTCTTTGGTTTCAATCCAAATCCAGGATTAAGTTGATTCTCTTTTAAATTCTAATTCCAAGAAGAACTCAGACTCATTCTCCATTCTGTTGAAAAGGAAGATATAGAGCTATATAGGCTTTTTATTTTCAATGTGATACGTCCTCCACTCAAGCCCTTCTCTCACATGTCATTGTGCCATGAAGATAATCCAACTTTCCAAAGGTTGGAAGGTAGATACAAACCAACGAAAAATGGAGGAGTTTTGAACATACCATCCAAAGTCTACCCTAGTTCAAGCAGGGAGAAAGAAAGGGAAAGAAGCTTCAGAGTATAACAACCACTAATTAGAAAAAGACCAACTATTAAATTACCAGAGTGTTCACAATCAACTCCAAGGAGAAGTGAACTATAACAGCATAGCTAGCTAGAACTTCAGAGGACATCTGGTTCAACCAACCGGTTCATTTAGCATATGGGAAAATTGAGTCTTACAGAGGAGACAGAGACAGTATTTGAACCTCTGTCCATTAACTCTAAATCCAAGACTCATAGCAAGAAATTCGGGCTTCTTGAAGTATTCAAGTGAAAGGATGGAGTCATGTTGCAATTTGGAAACACTGGTATTGAAGGCAGGAGGCCTCATGCCTCAGATTAATTTTTTTTTTAAATCTCCATCTAATTAATTTGAGGAATCACCATTTTCCACTTAAATATCTCTATTTAAATTTCCTTGCTTATCTTAATGAATTCTACACAAGTCTCTAAAACCCTCCCAACGAGGGTTTTTGTTTTTGTTTTTTTATTCCTGGCCTTCTCAAGAGTACAATAATATGGGAAGTGTGTAGCTTATGGGGTCACCAGGAGGGTTTTGTAAGTTGTTCCCCTGTGTTAATAGTCTCAAGTAATAAATATCATTTTCTCTTCCAGCCCACAACATTAAATTGTTTTGCATAGCCCACATAGGGTTTGTTTGTGCCCGAGTAAATGAGACTTGATACAAATTTAGGCTAATTTCATACTACAGAAGTAGTCTTGTTAACCAAAAATAGAACTATGTGATAAAAATATTTAAGGTGAAAAAATGCTGAGAGATAGATATAGAGACAGAGGGAGAAAAAGAGGGAGGGAGAAAGAGGAGGAGAGAGAGGAAGGAAGGGGGAAGAGAGAGAGAGAGAGAGAGAGAGAGAGAGAGAGAGAGAGAGAGAGAGAGAGAGAGAGAATATGAATGAGAATATTTGATTAAGGTAGTGAAGAGAATATTGGATATAGCTGTAGAAGAAAGATCCATTCTTTTAAATTTTAGTTCTATTAATTAAGATTCAGATCCTAGTTCTTCTACAATTTAATTTATGTGACTAAGCAGCTGATTTAACTTTTTTGAAATGGTTTCCCTTAACTATAAAATGAGGGGATTTGGATTGAGTTGTCTCTAAAAACCACTATCTAAAGTACAGGTCTGAACATGTTACTACCCTGCTCAAGAAGATTCAATGGTTCCTTATTGCCCTCCAGATAAACAGCAACTCTTCTGCTTAACATTTAAAGTCCTTTCAAGATCCAGCTCCAACCTATATTTCTAGATTTATTTCCTGTAGCTCATCCTCACACACTCTACATTTCTACTAAATTGGCTCTTCCTGTTTCTCTCAATAATAAGCACTACTCCCCTCCTCCATTATTCTGTGTGCACATTGTGCATATTTTCATTTTTTTAATTTGTGTACACAATAAAAAGTAAGCTCCTTGAGGCTGAAAATTTTCATTTTTTGTCTCTCTGCCCTCAGCACTGTGCCTACCATATAGCAGGTGCCAGGTCAGACCACAAGCATCTATTAAGAAAAACTTTGTGAATTGAATAAATCTAATATCCTCAATATTTATCAAACACAAGTGTCTTTATCTCAAACAAACCAAAGAAAATCACCCATCTAGAAAACATTTGAAATAGATTTTGAGCCCACCTACTGTGTTTTTTCCTGATGTAAACAAGACATGTTAAAAGCTTCTGAAGGTTTTAAATGGATTTTTCTTTTCCCTAATTATATCTTAACACATTCCCATTCTGAGTTTCCTTAATCCTAAAAATTGTTCTCACAACCCCAGGGCTCAAGAATTGGGAAATTATCCTTAATCTTTTGTCTTTCTTTCTTCTCAATTCATAGTACAGACATGTCCATTTGTATCATCTTTTCTGTTCCGAAGTTGAGGTCCATATTAATTCACGCCCATAATACTATAGGACTCCATGATTTTTCTATTCACCTTACATGATTTGCCATCCAAAGCACCCTTATCAGTGATTATTGAGCACAGGCTCAAGCATTATCAATAATCAATAAATTTATTGTTTCTTTCTTTCTTTATTGACTATGTGCCAAGCCCTGTGCTAGGCTGGAAGAACTTCAGAAGTCATTTAGTCCACCTTTTTACAGATGGGGAATCTGAGAGCTTCGGCAGTTGTGACTTTCTCAAAATTATAAAGGTGGTGGCAAAATGGAGCCCATTATAGAGACTATAAGAGCATAGCTAGCTAGAACTTCAGAGGACATCTGGTTTAACCAACTGGTTCATTTTGCACATGGGAAAATTGAGTCTTAAGAGGAGACAGAGACAGTATTTGAACCTCTGCCCATTAACTCTAAATCCAAGACTCATTCTATTACATCTCCACCTCTGTCTTCAGTACTTCCCCATTACCTATGGTTTAATGTCTAAAGTCTTTAGCTTAACATTCAAAGCACAATCTGATCTCTACTTACTGCTAAGCAGTGAGATAATATCATAGATTGAGTTCTAGAATCAAAAGACCTGAACTCAAACCCAACTATAAATCAGTTTCCTCAACTGCAAAATGAGAATTTTATATTAATAGTATCCACTTCCCAGAGTTGTTCTAAGGATCTAATGAGATAATATTCACAAAATGCTCTTAGCACACAGTGCTCGAAACATAGAGGGTATTATATAAATGCTTATCCCCTCCTTCTTTCCTATCCAACCTTATTTCTCACTGCAAATAGATCCAGATTAGTGTGAACAATGAATAAAGTGGTTTCATTATTTGAATCTGCATAACATGTTTCCATTGAGTTGGAACCAATTACCATATTTTACATAATTATAACTTAATATAGTAAGAATTCTAATGCTGTGACCCCTTCAAGAGTTGTTGTTTTTGTTGTTTTTTAATGTTAACTTGCACTAATATACCTGGCTGTGCTAATATCCAATTTGCTTATCTAGTTTATATCCCTCTTTTAAGTCTCTGCTAAAATTCCACTTTCTCTATAATGGAGTGGTAAGGAAGATGTCTTCCCTCCCTCCAATCCTGTGAATGAAATAAGAACTTGGTAGGCTGGTGCCCTACCTTCCCTTATTCTTTCCCATGATCTCCAAAATAAACTGACAGACATCAAACCAAGAGACTATCTTTGTACTGAGCTTTCTTTTCCCAAAGAGATAAATAAGGTGCCTCCAAACTCATCTCTGGGAAGTCATAAGAAGTCAGAAGTTATTCTAGGTAAAAATATGAGGTGGTTTTGGTTGGGAATTAATTGCAACTGAAGAAAGGAAAAATAAGTTGCAAGGTAGTCAATAAATACCTATTAAGTGCTTCTATGTCCAAGCACCGGACTCAGCATTGATGAAAAGAAAGGGGGGTGGGGGGAGGGTCATCAATCCCTGCCCCTAGGGAGCTTACAGTCTAAGAGCAGAGACCAACATTAGAGTAAACTACAGGACAGAATAAATAGGAGATGATGAATAGAGGGAAGGCACTAGAATTAAGAAGGATTGTAAAAGGCTTCCAGTAGAAGGCAGGGACTTAGCTGTGACTGGAAGCAGTGGGAGAAGTGGGAGAAGCCAGAAGGTAGAAGTGAGGAAGGAGAGCATTCAAGGTATGGGAAATAGCCAGGGAATCACTTAAAGTGAGAAGATGGGAGGGGAACAGTAAATGGGCCAGTATCATTTGACCAAAAGGGAGACAAGAGGGGTAAAAGATTTAAAGAGACTGGAAAGGTGGAGCAGAGAGAAAAGGTTAAGTTATAAATGATTTTAAAATAGCAAATAATTTGTAGGTGTGGAAACTGAGGTAAACAGTGTTAAGTGACTTCCTCAAGATCACTTGGAACATTTGAGCTCACATTTGAACTCAAGAAGATGAGCCTTCTTGACTCCCAGGGCAGCATTCTATGTTCTATATGACCTAGTCAGGGAGGCAGAGAATATATACTCATAATTTCATTACTATATAACAGAGGTTATGTTTTCAATTTCCACATTTCAGAAGAATCTAATGGACCCCAAAAGCAGGAAGTGAGAATGCAAGACTACCATTTTAATCTCTGGCAATATATGTACTAAAAGAAGTAGGTCTTAGCTCTGCTCAGTAATATGTGATCCAAGATAATTCCAAATGACTTATGATGGAAAATGCCATCCACATCCAGAGAGAGAAGCATGGAGATTGAATGCAAGTCAAAATACACTACTTTCACTTCTTTGTTTTTCTTTTCTCACAGTTTTTCTCCTTTGTTCTGATTTTTCTTTTATAACATGACTACCATGTTTAAAATGACTGTGCATGTATAACCTATATCAGATTGCTTGCTATCTTGGGCAGGGGGGAAGTTACAGAGGAAGGGAGAAAAAAATTGAAACTCAAAAATCACACAAAATCTTACAAATATTGAAAATTATCTTTATATGTAATTGGAAAAAATAAAATACTATTAAGTGGGAAAAATTAGTAGTTCTTACAATTTGAAATGCTAGCAACAAATGATCTTTGGGAAAACTCAGATTTTGCATGATATACCACGGAAGTATAAAATGATTGAGTCTATCCAAAACAAAATTGTAATGTTGACTTATTTAAATGAAATGTGTTTTTTCCTATTAGGAAAATTTTAATGTTTGACCCTTTTAAAATAAATCAGAGTTTATTGAAAAATACACTTAAAATCTGGCATTAAGGAGCTATGTTTAGAAACAGTAGAAGTTAGAATTCTAAGTGTAATTGGATCAAACTCAATCTATTTTTTCTGAATGCAGCCAGTATAGAAAGCCAAAATTGATAGGTATTTGAAATGATTTCCCTATTAAAATATTTTTAATGTATTCAACTGAACTGATATTATTTAACTGACCAGTAAGTTTTGTCTCATCTTTTAAGTCTATAATATAGTTTATGTTATTATTGCTTCTAATTTTTTCTTGAATTGTTAACTTCAAACACCATGGCATAAGAAATGCATTTAATAAGATGATACAACAATATTATTAGAAAATTAACTTCTCTTTTGATCTGTTAGGAAATTACAGATTTGGACTATCACTTTTTGGAGGCTAGTCATTATGGTTTAAAAACTCATCTTAAGTATTTGCTTTGATATATTTTGACAAAATAAATAATGATGCTAATTAATATTCGGAGGAGAAAGCACAAAAAAGACCTTGTAAGTTCTCATCTGTAAAGTTTTGGGGGGACTTTCCAGGTCCATTCTTAGCAAGATCATAAATCTTTATCAGTTCTATATAAGCAATGTGGAAATAAGAATTTTTCCAAATTCAATTCTGAGATTAGAAGGAATTTGAATCATTATCTTACAAAATCTTATAGAGATAGTTCTTTCCTCAGAAATATGTAAAGCCTAAAGTAGGAAACAACTAGTCTTCCATTTAGATGATAAATTATCTAACCACTAATTCTGAGAATTATGTAATTGCATTTGGAATAATATGTAATTTTTGATCCAACATAGTTTAATAAGATTTTGCTTTTTAAGAGTTATTTAAATACCTTAATATATTCAAGCTAACAGTGGCCAGTATTTGGATTGTTGTTGTTTTGGGGGGAAGGGAGGAAATAGAGATGCATTCACCTTATGTCTAAAACTCCAGAATGTAGATAATTTCTTAATTTCTTCTTAATTGATTTTTACATCAGGATGTGTTTAAACTAGGGAAGTAAAATGATGACTGAATGTGATTGACTTTCAAATGCTTCATTCAACTCTCAGATAATTTACAAATAGTTTAATTTGAAACTCTCCCTGTAGCTCTGGTGTTTATGAAATTAACTCCAAAAAATTTGACCTGACTTTCATCCAATGAACTAATTATTGAAAGGCCAATATGATTAGGTTTTGAAGGCCCTACTAAATTATACTAAGTCTTTTTTAATTTTTTTAATAGTTTTTATTTACCAGATATATGCATGGGTAATTTTATAGCATTGACAATTGCCAAACCTTTTGTTCTAATTTTTCCCCTCCTTCCCCCCACCCCAGATGGCAGGTTGACCAATACATGTTAAATATAAATTAAATATAATATATGCTAAATTATACTGTCTTAATATTAGCAGATTTAAATAATTATTAAGTAGGAAACTTCCACAAATGTGACCTGGGAAGTTGATCTGCTGGAAGGAACCACTCTATAAATATGCCCTAGAAATAAGGCCCATTTGAGGTACTATTAGCATCAAGCACTCTAATTAAAGACACTGATATGCTCCTTCAAGTATACTTGTCTGAGTTCAAGTGAACCAAAATGGAAAATTTGTGTATAGTGGTCAAGAAAAGATATCTTTGATACAGAATTTCCAAGGAAAAATGTTTCCCAGAAGCAGATGACTTCATGACAGAGATGTCTAAACCCAAGACCACAAAATAAGAAATCTGCTGTTTAAATGGGCATTAACCAAATATTGCACATATGTGTTTGACCAAATTCTTAAATTTTGTAAGTTTCTAAATTGTGTTGAGGAATTAAGGAAACAGCTGGAGAGATTAAGCACAAAGAATTGAATATCATATAACACAAATGTGCCAAAAAGACTGGGACATTTGGTGTTGGCTAAGGAAGTTCTGAAAAATCTTGTATCTTATGATGCAAATAATTGTTATTGTATTAATTTTGTTTTATTGTGATAGCAAATGCTCCCCAAAAGTTGCATCAGCCTGTGGAAATGCCTGCCAAAAGTTTTATATCTAAAGGTATTCTGAGAAGAAAATGAAACAATATCCCAAGAATGTGTTTAGAGATGGACGTATGTGATCTTTGACCAACTGGGGAAACCACACATAGCTAGAGAATTTCTGGCTCAGGATTCTTATTGCCATTGAGATAAAGAGGAAAGATGTGATAGGAAAAAATCTCAGGCTCAGTCTCCTTTGATAAGAAGACACTGCCCCAATCTCTATTTTGAGCTTCCAGACATTGTTCCTGGAAGCTCGAAGGTCACAACTCAGGCAGAATCAAGGCTGAGAAAGAAATCATAGGTCCTGTTTTGACAAGCTGGCAGGTATCTTTATCCTGACTTCTGTTACTTGTTTCCAGACATGTCTACCCTTATCTTCCCTTCCTGCTTTCTGAAAAATTCCATTTTTCTATGCTGCTTATTGATTCACATTTTATGTAAGGTTCCCCGCTGCCTACAAACATATCTATGTCTCCCTCATCCTGAAAAAAAAAAACCCTCTCTTGATCCTTTCATCTGTACTAATCAGCCTATATCTCTTCTGCTCTTTGTGATCAAACTCCTCAAAAAGAACATTGACAATGGATGCTTCCACTTTCTCTCCTCCCTCCTCTATTCTGAATCCCTTAAAATTCTTACTCTCCTTGACTTTTCTCCAGCCTTTGACACTATTCATCAGGTGCAGCTAGGTGATGCAGTGGATAGAGCACCAGCCCAGAAGTCAGGAAGGCCTGAGTTCAAATTTGACTTCAGGGCAAGTCACTTAATCCCAATTGCCTCAGGAGAAAAAAAAAAAAAAAAAAAAAGACACTATTCATCATCTTCTCCTCCCTCCCCCTTCTTTCTCTCTAGGTTTTTGTTCTCATCCTACCTATCTACCACTCCTTCTTAGTCTCCTTTTCTGAATCCTCATTCATATCACTGGAGGTGTCGTTCAGGGTTCTGTCCTGGATCTTCTTCTCTTCTCCCCCTGTACTATGTCATTTGGTGATTCCCTCAACTACCTTAGATTAATTACCTTCTCTCTATTGATGATTTTCAAGTCAATTTATCCTGCTCCAATCTCTCTGCTGACTTCAAGTCTAGCATCTCCAAATGTCTTTTGGACATCTCAAATTAATGTCTAATAAACATCTTTAACTAAACACATCCCAAAGAGAACCCATCTTTCCCCCCAATCCTATCCCACTCCCACCTTCCCTATTAGGAGGCAAAATCGTGTCTCCAGTCTCTCCTCTCAAAACCTAGAAGTCATCCTGGATTCCTCATTCTCTCTCACCCTATATATCCAATCTGTTGCCAAAGCCAGTCCATTTTACCATTGCAACTTCTCTCAAAAAAATATCATTCTCTCCTCTGGCGCTATCATACCTATATATTACAGGCTCTCCTCACCTCAGACCTAGACTACTGTGCTACCTGCTGGTGGATCTGCCTGCCTAAAGTCTTTCCCCATATAATTAAGATGACAATACTCCCTAAACTAATCTATTTATTTAGTGCTATACCAATCAGACTTCCAAGAAACTATTTAAATAACCTAGAAAAAATAACAACAGAATTCATATGGAACAACAAAAGGTCGAGAATCTCAAGGGAAGTAATGAAAAAATAATTAAGTGAAGGTGGTCTAGCTGTACCTGATCTAGAACTATATTATAAAGCAACAGTCACCAAACCCATTAGGTATTGCCTAAAGAAATAGACTAGTTGATCAGTGGCATAGGTTAGGTTCACAGGGCAAGATAGTGAATAAAAATAGCAATCTAGTGTTTGACAAACCCAAAGATCCCAAATTTTGGGATAAGAATTCATTATTTGACAAAAACTGCTGGGAAAACTGGAAATTAGTATGGCAGAAACTAGGCATGGACCCACACTTAACACCATATACCAAGATAAGATCAAAATGGGTCCAAGATTTAGGCATAAAGAACGAAATCATAAATAAATTGGAGGAACATGGGATGGTTTACCTCTCAGACTTGTGGAGGAGGAAGGAGTTTGTGTCCAAGGGAGAACTAGAGACCATTATTGATCACAAAATAGAAAATTTTGATTACACCAAATTAAAAAGTTTCTGCACAAACAAAACTAATGCAAACAAGATTAGAAGGGAAGTAACAAATTGGGAAAACATTTTTACAGTTAAAGGTTCTGATAAAGGCCTCATCTCCAAAATATACAGAGAATTGACTTTAATTTATAAGAAATCAAGCCATTCTCCAATTGATAAATGGTCAAAGGATATGAACAGACAATTTTCAGATTTTGAAATTAAAACTATTTCCACTCATATGAAAGAGTGTTCCAAATCACTATTGATCAGAGAAATGCAAATTAAGACCACTCTGAGATATCATTACACACCTGTCAGATTGGCTAAGATGACAGGAACAAATAACGATGAATGTTGGAGGGGCTGTGGGAAAACTGGGACACTGATGCATTGTTGGTGGAGTTGTGAAAGAATCCAGCCATTCTGGAGAGCAATCTGGAATTATGCCCCAAAAGTTATCAAACTGTGCATACCCTTTGACCCAGCCATACTACTACTGGGCTTATATCCCAAGGAAATACTAAAGAAGGGAAAGGGTCCTGTATGTGCCAAAATGTTTGTGGCAGCCCTTTTCATAGTGGCTAGAAGCTGGAAGTTTAATGGATGTCCATCAATTGGAGAATAGTTGGGTAAATTATGGTATATGAATGTTATGGAATATTATTGTTCTGTAAGAAATGACCAACAGGAGAAATACAGGGAGGCTTGGAGAGACTTATATCAACTAATCCTGAGTGAAACGAGCAGAACCAGAAGATCATTATACACTTCAACAATGATACTGTATGAGGATGTATGCTGATGGAAATGGATATCTTCAACATAGAGAAGAGCTAATCCAATTCCAATTGATTAATGATGGACAAAATCAGCTACATCCAGAAAAGGAACACTGGGAAATGAGTGTAAACTGTTATTTTTACCTTCTGAATCCAATTCTTCCTGTGCAACAAGAAATTCGGTTCTACACACATATATTGTATCAAGAATATACTGTAATATATTTAACATGTATAAGACTGCCTGCCATCTGGGGGAGGGGGTTGGGGGAGGAAGGGAAAAAATCTGAATAGAAGTAAGTGCAAGGGATAATGTTGTAAAAAAAATTACCCATGCATATGTACTGTCAAAAAAAAGGTTATAATTATAAAATAAAATAAAAATTAAATTAAAAAAAATAAAAATAAAGTCTTTTCCCATTCCAAACCATCCTCCATACATACAGTCATCAAAGAGATTTTCTAAAGTAAGTCTGATCAGGTCACCCCATTCCATCCTACCCCCATTTAATAAACTCCAGTGGTCTGGTATCACCCCCCAAGATCTAATACAAAATCCTGTTTGGCATTCTAAGACCTTTCTAACCCTGTTACCTTTCTTTCTAGTCTTCTTACACCTTATTCCCTACCATATATTCTTTAATACAATAGCACTGGCCTCCTGCTATTTCACAAATAAGACACTGCATATCTAATCTCCAGGCATTTTCTTTGATTTTCCCCATGTTTAAAACATTCTCCCTCCTCAATTCTATCTACCACTTTCCCTGGCTTCCTTTAGTCTCAACTAACATCTCATAGAAAGCATTTCCTAAAACTCTTTTTAATTCTAATGCATTCCTTCTATAATTATCTTCTATTTGTTCCATATATAGTTTATTCGTATATATTTGTTTGCATGCTCTTTTCCTCTATTATGTTTTAAGGCTCTTGAGAGTAGGACTTTTGCCCTTTTTTTTAATCCCCAGATTGTACTTCGCACAGTATCTGGCTCATAGTAGGTATTTAATAAATATTGATTGATTGGTGGGCTGACTGATTAAAGCTGATGCTTTTGTCTCTCTGACTTTTTTTCTCCCCAGTACAGAGGGGAGTTCTGAGAAAAAATAAACTCAGCAAATAACTATCTCTGGATCATTGATTCAGTGATTGATTAGCAATATCTAATCAGTTGGGTCCTCAGATATTTTTTATCTCAAATGGTATAGAAGGGAAGAAGCCTAAATGAGAATAGGGAGTTAGGAGAAAAGGAGAACAGAAATCATAAATAGTTCTAAAATGGCCTGGTCTCCTGTGATCAGATATTTAATTCTTATCAACAGTGGTACCTTCCCCCCCTCCTCAAACTCCCTCCTCCTCAGTTCTCCCTCAGCAAGTGAAAAAGAAAGCCTGTGTAAACAGTGTCCTTGGGGGGCAGCAAAAGGGAGATAATTATACTTTTTGCACTTAGTCATAAACATCTTGTCCTGGAGAGAATTGCCTCCTTCCCCCAGAAAGCAGCTATCTCAGGAATTAAAACAGACAGTGTCTCAAACAAAAGACCTCCTTCTTCTATGAACTGCTTCAAGACAAATGGACTCAACGCTATTGTACTAAATGTACCGAATCTCCTGGCTTGGACAGATTGGCGAGGAGAGAGAGAGGAATCAGGCATTCTTTGTCTGATAAGGCTATCAGTATTAGCAGCCATGAGAGCTTGCCTGCTTGCTCTCAAGTCTTTCGGATGGCTGAGCTCACAGCCCACACTCCCCGCTTTTAAACATCTTAAGTGCTGTTTGATTATTAAGGACTCTACAGAAGCAAGCACAGTTTGTACCAAGCCCAAGAAAGCCTGATCCTTAAGAGTTCCAGGGTCTTGGACTGGTTTCCATAGCACCCAGTAGTAGCCAAGCTCAAACATTTTCTGAGTTTTCTTTTCTGAAGGGCACCTAAGGGCAAGTGTGGTACAGTAGACAAAGGGCTGGATTTCAAGTCCAGGGCCTAAGGTTCAAATCCTGGCCAATTCTGTTCATCCATATGGCCTTGGGCAAGACAATGGGTAAAGCATTCCCTCTTTCTGGTTTTTAGTTATAAAAACAAAGGGATGGACTTCTGGTAGGACTGTGAATCAGTCCAGCCACTATAGAAAACAATTTGAACTATGCCCCAAAACACTTAATTCTCCATACTATCTAACCCATGACAACACTACTAAGCCCAAATTCCAAGTAGATCCAAGAAAGAAAAAAACCCATATGTACAAAAGTATTGAGAGCATACCTCTGAGTAGTGTCAAAAATTAGAAATTAAGGGGGCACCTATCAACTGAAGAAATAGATTAATGAATGGTGGCCTTCCTAACTGTGTGACCCTGGGCAAGTCACTTAACCCAGCCTCAGGAGAAAAAAAAATGAATGGTGGCACATAAATCTAATGGAATGTTATTATAGCAAATAATAACAAATAACAAAAAAAGATGGTTATTAAAAAACTAAGAAGGCCTTATGAACTAACAAAAAAAAACTATTCCATAATAAGCCTGTAAAGACAAACAACTCTCAAAGATTAGAGGTCTCTCATGAGTGCAAGCTGCCCATCTCCTAACGGCAGGGTAAAAGCAACAAGATGCAAAATGGAATGAATTTTTTGGACATGGCCAGTGCAAGATTTTGCTTTGCTTGTCTATGTTTATTTGGTACAAGGATTTTGTTTTTCTTTTTTTCCCAATGGAGATAGAGGTGGGAGGGAGAGAAAATAAAAACCTATTCATTCAAGAAAATTTAAATTGGAATATAGTGACCTCTTAATTGCCAAATCAAATGGCCTTTTCTCAGTCCTCGTTCTTTTTTACTTTTCTGCCAGCATTGGCATTAAAACTCTATTTTCTTTGATATGCTCTTTTCTCTACATTTACTACTCTTTTTTGGTTTTTCTCCTACCTATGAGAGTGCTCCTCAATCTATTTTGTTGGATCATCTAACTGAAGATATCCTCTAGGGTATTATTCTTGGTCTTTTCTTCCTCAAACTATTTAGTGACCTCTTCAACTCCTATGGCTCTAATTATCATCTCTCTGATTATGAAACCTTAACCTCTCTGCTGGACTCTAGTCTCACAATGGGCCTCAAACTAGAGGTCCAGTAGACCCTTTAAGCTTAACATATCCAAAAGGGAATCTTTCTCACAAACTCTCCCTCCTTCCCTATTATTGTCATAGGTACCACTATCTGCCCAGACCTCCAGGCTTATGTGGTAGATGTCATCCTGAATGTCTCTATGTCCAAGGCTTGTTGATTTCACCTTTATAACATTTCAAGAATACACCTAATATGGCAATACTCTGATGTAGACCCTCATCTCTTCACACTTGGATTGTGCTGGTGGAGCTACCTGTTTCAAATCTGTCCCCATTCCAATCCATCCTCCAGCTACCATAATGACTTTCTTATAGCATGGGGTCACCTCACTATTCACCAAATTCCAGTGGCTCATCACCTCCACAATCAAACACAAAATTGTCTTTCAAAGCAAAGCTCTTTATAACCTATCCAACCTCCTTGTTGCCAGTTTTCTTCTATCTACTCCCTTTCACATATTTCTTGATCCAATGATACTGGTCTCTTTGTGGTTTCCCAATCAAGACACTACATCTCTCAGCTTCAGGCATTTTCTCAGGCTATCCTCCATGTGGAATACTCTACTTCCTCATCCTTGCCTATGGAAAGGCTTCCCTAAGTCTCAACTAAAGCCGCATCATCTACAGGAAATCTTTCCTAATTCTAGTGCCTTAAATATTTCCTATTTATCTTGTATATAGATTACATAGATCTTGTATACAAGATAAATATGAAATATTTAACCAGAGAAAAGGCACTAGAGTTAGAGAAGATTTCTATATATTATATATATATCTTTTCCCCTAATTTCCATTTATATATTGATGTTTGATGTTTTTCCCATTAGATGGACAGCTCATTTAGGGCAAGAAATGTCTTGTCTCTTTTTAATATCCTCGGAACTTCCTTAATGGAGTATCAGACACATTCTAGGCACTTTTAAATGTTTGTTGACTAAATGTTCTCTGGAGTCTCTTCCAAATCTAAAACCAATGATTCTATGATTTTACTGTCTGGACTGGGCACTTGCTATTGGCATGCATGTGAGAGGCAAAAAGGAAATAGGCTCCAATTTTGCTTCTCCTACACATCTCCTGAGTAACTCAGAACATGTTAAAACCTTTTAGTGCCCCTAAAGCAACTTTAGTTAACTGTAATCTAATCTCAGATCCAGGCACTCTACTTAGCCCCACTTTCATTCCCCTGCTTCTTCTCCACCATACAAATTATACCTGAAAGAAGTATTTTTATACAGACATTCAACAAACACTTATTAAGCACCTAATAAGTGCCACGCATTGATCAACTGATTTCACTGGGGAGGATCATGTCTTGATCTATATCTTGTCACTGGACCCAGATGGCTCTGGAGGGGAAAGTGAGCGGCAGGTGACCTTGCACAGCCCTCCCTCCCTTAAATCCAATTCACTTGCATCTCATGGCATCGCCTCCCTGATGTCATGGTCCTCTTCGAGAAGGAAGGACAAACAGCAATCATTGGTAGAGTCCTTCACAATGTCAATGGATTTGATTTCGACACATAGATAAATCATTTAAATCTACACACACACACACACACACACACACACACACACACACACACAATTTTCCTTTTCCTGAAACTATCACAATAATCACAGAATCACAAAATATCATGTTTGGAAAACAATTCAGAATCTACCCAGTCCAATATGGGCCCTGAACAAGAACTTCATCTGATCCATCCAATATTTTGCCTACCCTCCCCAACCCCCCAGAGAAGTGTGCAGAATTAAAGCTGCTGCAGGCTCTTTGTTGCTGCTGATTGAATAGTTCTTTATAGAAGCCTGTGGGTAATTCAGCATTATAGCTCTTTTCCTTGGTAGACACTGAGCAAGATAAAGAGATGCCACATGCATCTATCCACCTTAAAAACTGTCATTTCTGTCATAACAGATGCTATTTTTCACAGTAGAACTTATTCATGCCAGGACCCCTCCGAGTCCCAATATCCCCAATCAGACACCCAGAGGCCAGACCCAGGGAAAAATGATAGAAGATTTTCCTTCTTGAATCAGCTCTGTAAGGCTATTAAATAGGACTGGTTCCCCAGTGTGGAATGTATTTGGAGGGCAGGAACACCCCTTCTTCATCTCTGTAGCCCAAACACTGAGCATACATAGTGCTTTAAGTTTGACAGCTATGAGCACTACACCATGCTGGTTCTTTCCATCAAATTTTTGCCAGTGATTAAGGTAGTTAGCCAATCACATGGGATTTTTCCCTTCCAGATCTCCACAGTAATGTTGCCCCAGGAAAAAGGAAAATAGTCATAGACTCATAGTTTGACAGCTGGAAGGGATGTTCAAATACCCTCAAGTCCAACTTCCTCTTTGTACAGAAGAGGAAAATAAAGAGGTGAGGTGACCCAAGGTCAGATGGATAGAGGCAGAATTTGAATTCTTGACCTATATAACCCAAATTCAATATCTTTCCTCTCATACCCTTGGTCTATAGTCATTGTTGTCCAGTGATCATCAAAGGAATGGAAAGATCCTACCTTCAGAGGGGTCACTAAAGCCACCATAGGCCAGTTACCCAAGAACCGGACTAATTATGTTCTAAAAAGTTCATCACCAAGATAACCACACAGCTCTTTCTCCTCTCCTTTGTCCCAACTATAGCAACTGTCTACCAAGTCAGAGAGAAACTGATCTGTGTTGATGGAGGAAGTACCCTCAGCAGGGCTGATGAAACTGAGGCTCTTTCAAATACTGAAGTATAATTTCTTATAAGGAAAGTGCTACTGATATGTTTGTATATTTTTATGGCCCCATTATTCTATGCTAATGCTACTTGCATAAGCGGCCAGTGTCTTTACTTGTGATGTTTTATTCCTAAGTGCTCCAAGAGTGAATTGAATTATTAATGCAGAGACTATCTATCACTAAGAGGATTCATTAAAAGGATTTCAGGGGAAATGGGGTAATTTATTGGACTGGCAATGAAATGCAGAGTCTTTCTCCCTAGATTAGATCATTGATGCCGGTCTGGCTCGAGTCCTCGGTATTTAAGACTTGACAGCTTTGTTGGATGGCCTGCGCAAAGGAAGTTTGGTCAGCTTCTTTGGGGCCAGGTATCCACTCCACAATTTGGCACCAACTTTCCTATTCAGCCTTATGTCATAGCACTCCCCCTCATGGCCTCTACGTGCCTGTCAAATGAAATTATTAGCTATTCCCTGAACTCAAATTTCCCACTCCATGCCTTCACTCAGGTTTATCTCCAATGCCTGAAAACTGCATCCCTTCTTTAGGTGCCTCTTTCAGAATCTTCCTCAATCCTCAGTTCAGGTATACCCTGTTCAATGGAATCACCTTTTAAGACCTCTCACTCTGGAAGCATATTTATCTCTGTGCATTAGAGAAACTGATGAAGTACGTCAAGTCTGTTGTATGTGGAAGTTAAGACATCTCAAATTCAAAATCCTCTTCAGATGTTTACTATCTACGTGAAGCTGAGCAAGTCAATTATTCTCTATCTTCCTCGGTTGCCTCATCTATAAAATAAGAATAATACCAATATCTACCTTACCATTTTAAGTATCTTAATGAGACAATCTAAATGTACATGATTGACCATAAAAGCACTATATATGTACGGACAGATACACAAATAAATATAGAGATAGCCACAATAGAGAAAATTATATAGATAGAAATTAATAGATAAATATAATTAGACATATACACAGATATAGCTAGATACAAAGATAAATTTAGATAGAAATAGATGATAGAGCTAGAGACTGGCAGATTGATAGACAGATGAGCTATGTTGTAATGTATCTCCCTACTATCCACTGAATATAGACTCCTAGAAGGCAGTTCCTATTTTTGTTTTAACCTCCACATTCCCAGTATCTGGTGCATAGGGAGAGGTATAAGAAAGGAACCTATGATTTCAAAAGAATTTCTGAAATTGAAATTTCCTCTATCAATGCAGAGCAAGCACCTTCACTGCAAGTCATTGCTTTTCCTTGCACCCAGAGAAATTAAATTACTTGCCTAGGATCACATAGGTCAGATCTATCAATCTGAATTCAGAGTCACCTAGATGCAAGTTTTCTATATTCTACACTGGAGCTGCCTCTCACTATGGCTCATGATAGGTATTCTGTTGAACTGGAATTAATTAAATTAAAAAGAAATGAACTGAATTGTCCATACTGGCCTTGACCCCAATTCCTCAGCATTGCTTATGGCTCTATCTGTGTATTCCATGACCTAACTGGTAGGAACTGGAGTAGGGCAAAGGAAGCAAGAGGAGAAAGTTTCATTTTATTCACTGTGCTGAAAGCATTCGTTTTTCTGCTTTGGGTCTCTTCTCAAGAAGAAGCCAACCAAACCACGTCCTTGCAGAGGGGAAAGGGCTTCTAAGGATAACTCCTTAGTCCCAAAACAGGTGCAGCAGACAGCTGGGTTGGTGGATCGATCAATCTATTAATCAATAAAGCATTTATTAAGCACCACAGTGCCAAATGCTCATCGGCCCCAGAGCGTGTAGTTACATTAGCTCTTGCATCAGTGCCAATGAGCCAGTAGCCAGGAGAAGTCCACAGAGGGCAATAAGTTTCAAACAGGAGGAAACAAGTTTTCTTGAGTAATTGGAGAGTTAGAGCAGAGAAGAAATCTATGTTAGCCATTTTTACATAGTGCAAAAGCACTCATTCTGGAATCAGAAGACCTGGATTCAATTCTTGCCTCCAACCCTTAGTATGCTCATTTAACCTTCCCAGGAGTAGGAGGAAGAGAGTGGGACTAGGTGGTCTCCATGATCTCTTACAACTTTAGATCTAGAATCCCATAAGAATGTCCACTTAAAGTTCAGGGAATGGGACCTAGTCCAAGTCTTCAAGAACTTAAGTCACATAGTCTCCAAGGAATATGGAACGGAGCTGCAAATGAACAGCTTCTTTCAGTACTTTCTCAAACCATTACTGCTGTTCCAGCTCTACTTTCCTCCCTTTCCCACTGTGAATCAACAATTACCCTGTCCAGCTTCACCTTGGGCTCTTGAAGCTCTCATCTTAGCACTGTCCATACCCTACCAAATTCTAACTCTAGATGCTTCCCATAAATCCCTCCTTCCTCACTTATTCCTCATCTTGTATAACAGGTCCAGAATAAGTCACACAAATCAATTAAGTCTACCATAAAATTATGTTATCTCATCTCAATTAGGCTCTCATGTCACAAAGCAATCCTTTTTTTTCCTCCCTAATCAATTTCCTAACTCACAGAGGCTGCTCCAAACCTTGCCTTCTCCCCAAATCTCCTAACCTCTCTCTTTCCACCTTCTCAGCTATTGATCTTACTTTAGTGAGAAAAAGAGAGGTCATTCAACATGAGCTCCCTCTTCTTTTTTCTTCATCTCAAAAAGTAAAGGATGTGATTCTCCACTCTCTCTCTCTCTCTCCTCTCTCTCTCTCTCTCTCTCTCTCTCTCTCTCTCTCTCTCTCTCTCTCTCTCTCTCTCTCTCTCTCTCTCTCTCACACACACACACACACACACACACACACACACACACACACACACACACACACACACCCACCCACCAAGTTTCTCTGTCTCTCTCTCTCTTATCTCTTTGTCTCTCTGTCTCTCTGTTTCTGTCTCTGTCTCTCTCTCTCAACATTTCTTTGTTACTTAACTGACCTCCTTGTTTCCACAAGAGTAAAATTCTTTAAAAAATAAACAAATAAATTAAAGAAGGAATAGGAACTGCTTTCAGAATAGAGGAAAGGAGAAAGCCTGTACCCTGTCTATCAGGCAGTTGAAACCAATTGAATTCAATTCAAACACCATTTTTTGGGGACCTATCATAAACAGCTAGGTGGTATACAGTGTCAGACTTAGGGTCAAGAAGACTCATGCTGCATTCAAACTGGCCTCAGACACTTACTAGCTGAGTGACTTGGGCACCTATTTGCATCAGTTTCTTATCTGTAAAATGATCTGGAAAAGAAAATGACAAACCCCTCCAGTATCTTTGCTAAGAAAACCCCGATATACTTTGGATTATATAATATATCTTGAAGGCAGGGGCTTTTATTCTTTTTGTACTTTGTTATATAAATATTTGTAATATATAGTTTCTCAAAACTTAGGATTGTCTTATCTTTTTCTGTATCCCCAGCACTTAGCATGGTGCCTGGCACATAGTAGGTGCTTAACAAATGCTGAATGACTTAGCACAGTGCCTGGCACACTGCAGTGGTGAGGCAAATCCTGCATTTCTCAGTGGAAAAACAATGGGTCTCTCAGGAATTGTTGTCTTTAACATCCAAGTGGCTAATAACATTCCCAGGGATCAACTAAGGCTAAAAGAAGTATTTTCTTGAATACAGAGTGGAGCCCTTCTGATCCAAAGGAAAAAGGACAGCATGATGCAGTTATGCAGAGAATATTCATGCAGGGAACAGAAGCCATCTGAGCCTAATACTTAAAAAACACTCAACAGCTCTGTCTGAGAATATATCAGAGTTGCTGCAAGCAAGCAAGGAGGTTCTACAGCCTCACAGAAACAAGCATCCCTATCTCAGACTGAAGTTAAAATGTTTGCTGTTACTGAGTAGTCCAAGATCACACATCTGTTTAGTTTCTCTGAATCTCCATCTCCTCATTTGTAAAATCATAAAATAAGTGATGATGAATCTATCTCACAAAATTATAAGGGTCCCCTGAAATGAATACTGAAGGGCCAGTAAAATCTCTGACAAATATTGGCTATGTCACCCTGAGAAAGTCACCTTTCCCTAAGTTCCCCCAAAGACTCTAAAGTGCAAAACAGCAAAAAAATTGTATTTATTAGAAATTCTTCACTGGAGTTTTCCTATATTAATAAAACCAAAAGTCAAAAAAAAATTTAATAAAAAGATTGTTGATACCTTAACAAGGCATTTGGGTAAGGAAAAGCAGGAATGATTAGCTGTCTTCTCATTTTTGCTAACATTTAAATTTCATTCATAGAATCTCTTATCCCTATCCCTCACAAGAAGGCATCTCAAATGCCATCTGATCCAATCTCTTGATTTTGTATTTAAGGAAAAAAAGGCCAAGCGAACTTCAGCAATGTAGGCAATGCTATAAAGGTAACAGTGTCGAAAGGTAAAATTTGAACTTGAGACTTCTGACTCCAGGAGAAAGAAGAGATTCCAATTCCTTTATTTTTTAAATCATTTATGTAAGTTTCTCATTTTAAAATATTTCACTTTTAAGATAAGAATCCTTATTTTAAAAAGGGGGAAATAGAAAAAGCATATGAAGTTTACTTCCCCTCCCCCAATTTTTGGGGGGTAATTTTAAAATTTTATATTTAAATACAAAATGAGAAAAGAAAAATAAATATTGCCATGTATTCAAGGACCATAACAGGATTCAACATAAAACAATAAATTTCCATTTCAAGAAAACCTATATAATAAATAGTACATGTTGTTTTCAAAGCTGCAATAATCTTTCCAAAGCACCCCAAAAAGATAAGGAATCAAGATTAAGCTGGATGAGGAGACAAGAGAAAAAAGAGATTCTAACTTCTTTATTTTTTAACTCACTTTAAGTCCTGAATATTTTAAAAAGTTTCTCATTTTAAATATATTTTACTTTTAAGATAATAATTCTTTACTCTAAAAGGGGGGAGATAAAGAGGGCACATGAAGTTTACTTTTTTTTTTAACCTACATGCCATAAATCTCTTCAACCTTTTTTTTTTTCTTTAACATTTCAAAATAGAAACATGTCCCACCCGTTTCAAGTAGGGAAAACAAGAAAACTTCCCGGTGAACACTGTTCTGGGTTGTTTTACAATAAGGCGTTTCCACTTTGGTCAAGTTGTGTATTTTGTGACTTAGATTTATTTAACTAAAGGATATTAAAGTACAAGCCTTTTCATCATGAGTAAAGTGCCCTTTGGAAAGCAAGATCAGGTGTTTAGTCTTGACATTCAAACAAGGATATTCCCAGCATCATGTGATGTCCAAAAGGGAAGAAATCTCAGAGGCTATCTAGTCCAAACTGTACTTTGATAGCAAGTCTGTCTATCAGAGAATTGGAGAATTTCAGAGTTGGAAAGGGTTTTGGAAGCCTACTCATCTCCAAAAAGAATTCCCATTAAAGACACACCAAAAAGTGGTCGTATTGCCTTAGTTTGAAGACTTCTAGTAAGGAGAAACCTGCTCCCTCTTATAGCAATCCACTTCCTTTGGGATGGTCAAAGCGCAGCCTTGCAAAGTGGATAAGAGTGGCCAGGTATGACAACAAACACCTACAATCTCTGCAACAGGGAAGCCTAAGGTTAGTGGATTATTTGAATTCAGGAATTCTCAGCTGCAGTGAACTAAACCAATTCGTACCATAGTGAAAAAAGTAGGAGAACCAGAATTAAGAAAACCTGAATTCAAATAAATCTTAAGACACTTACTACTTGGGCATATTGATTAACCTTTTTCTGCCTCAGTTTTGCTCTGAGGACAGATTTGAAGTCAGGTATTCTTGACTCTAGGTCAAGCTCTATTCACTATACCACATTTGTTATATAGGAAGACTGTAGATAATCAGTGTAGAGATAAGATTTTGGCCCTAGGAAAGATCCTCTCAATGTCAAGTTCTGAGAAAACCCATAAGTGAAAGAGTCTGAACATATTATATTATAGTTTCAGAATATGGGAAAGAATAAGAAACAGAGAGCATATACACAAATAATCCTCCAATAGCATATACGTTCCTTTGGAGAAGTAGTTTCAGTGCTTAGTTCAAAATAAAATTTGTTGGACCATTGCCTCAGGACACTCAAAAGCCATCTAGTAACTTCATCATTTAACTGATGAAGAAACTGAGACTGGGGAAGTTAAATGATTTCAAACCGTGTTTCTTGAACCCTGGTCGTTTGATGCCAAGGTTCTTTCCACTGTTTCTTATAAAAAGGCATGAAAAAGAAGTTTGGGTTTTGTCAAGAAGGGTCTAGCCAAATCACAGAGGCTGAAATGTGGTCTGCCCTTATCTCTTTAGGTAAGAAGATAGCAAAGAAAGAAGTCCTGGTACTGGGGACAGGAAGGGAAAACAAATGGTTTGTCCAGATAATGACAGATGCTTCAGAAAAGGCTCCCCCTTTTCAACATGAAACCTTGCATCAAAATCAGCCTCTTACCCCAGCTGCAACCAAATATTGAGAGACCAATGTTCTTGATCACCCTTCCCCAACTTGTGAACTATTCACCAATGAATTTTAAGCTCCCTAAGGACAAGACTAAATAGACTTTTGTATTTTTGCCCCCCAGTCATCAACATGGACCCAGGAAAGTGGCAGGCCTTTAATAAGTGTGTTTTCATTCACTCATTTATTTATACCATTTCACACTCACCATCCTCCTCCTTTCCCTGCTGCTTGGAACTTTAGACTGCATCCCCCACAGGTGACTCTTCAGTATTATCCTAGTCTGAAAGAGGCCTCCAATTCATTTCACAACCCCCCACCCTTACATTCCAGGTCCCTTTAATATGTTTTCTTCCCTCATTAAAATGTAAGCTAGGACTCAGGGATTGTTTTGCTTGCTCATCTTTGCAATCCCTGGTACTTGCTTAGCACAGCACCTACAACATTATAAGTGCTTAATAAATGTTCTATCTGCCTATGTATCTTGGAATATTGGCTCGCAACTCTCACAAAGAGAGAGCTGTGTCAGCTATTCAGTCTGAAAAGATAATAAGGGCTGTACATTTGCATAATATGTGTTCAACACTATCACACTTGAACTTGAAAACTCCACCCAGTGAGGTAAGTACTATTATTATTTCCATTTTGCATATAAGGAAACTAAAAACTAAAGAATGGTTTGTGTTTTTAGAAAATATAGAGGTGGGATTTAACAACAGGCCTTTCATGAATATATCCCAGTCTAGTGCTTCTGCCCACCCATCTATCCTTTTGGAATCTCTCTTGGTGATTGGTGATCTTATCTGCTACCACAGATTCAATTATTATCTCTATGTAGACTTTATTATCCTATATGTGTCTATCTATATCTATATACATATACATACATATATATGTGTGTGGGTCATATATGTATACATATACATATATCTTTCTATATATATACATAATACATATATATCCAGCCCTAACCTTGACCCTAAACTCTAGTCTCACAAAACCAACTTCCCTTTAGGAAATCCTGAATGGCATCTCAAACTCAACATGTCCAAAACAGAACTTAAGATGAATCTTCTACCACAGCAATTTGGGACCCCCCCCACAAAGACTTTTAAAGGATCCATCAGGTCAAATAATAACAATAAATATATGCGATACTATATATAAAATGTAATTCTGTTCACTCTTTCAGTTGTATCTGATTCTTTGTGCTCCCATTTGCTGTTTTCTTGACAAAGATATCAGAGTGCTTTTTTATTTCCTTCTGAAGCATCTTCTATAAATGAGGAAACTGAAGCAAATAAGGTAAATGACTTGCCCAAGGTCACACAGCTGCTAAGTATCTGAAGCCAGATTTGAATCAGGAAAACCAGAAAGCTTTCAGGCCCAGCACTCTATCCGCTGTGCCACCAAACTGCTCCATATATAAAATGCTATATATATTTTTCATATACAAATACTTAAAAATACTATATATATAAATATTAAAAATCATAATATGAATATATTTTAATTTCTAATATGGCAAATCTCTAATCAATGTAATCTACATAAACAAAAGCTCTGTGGGGTCTTCAATAATTTTTAAAAGGATAAAGGGGTTATGAGACCAAAAGGTTTGAGAACAACTATACTAGAGCAGAGGTTATCAGACACAGTGGACAAAAACAGATTAAAATGTAAATGGAAAAAAACTTAATAAATAAAGCGAATAGAACCTAGATAACATTACATTTTAAAACTCAAAGTTTTGGTTTTTATAAGCAATCTGCAGGAATCTTTGTGTATGAGTTGGCCCCATCTATTGTGCTTAATATTACTGGTTTAAAGCACAAGAAGCTAGGTATATTTTTCTAAGCCTTCATGAACAGGTAATCATAGAAAGGGCAATTTGAGGATCTGGATTCAGATCCCACTATGGTACTTACTACCTAAGTGATATAGTGATAGAGCGCCAACCTGCATTCAGAAATGACCCAAATTCAAATTCCACATCAGACATTTGCTAGTTGTGTGAACTTGGACTTTGTCACTTAACCCTTTTTGCCTCCGTTGCTTCATCAATAAAATGAGCTGAAGAAGAAAATGACAAACCTCTTTAGTCTGTTTGCCAAAGAAAACCCCAAATGGGGTCATGAAGAGTCAGACATGACTACAACAATTCAACAATACCATAACTACCTATGTAACTATGTTTTTAGATCTTTTAGATCTAGCCATCTTGTGATCTTAATGTAGGAAATGGATATTATGAAACTTGAGCTGCCTACTTTACAAATTTGTTGTAAGGATGAAATAATACAATTTATGTATAAAAGTTTACAAATCTTAACACTCTATGTAAATGTTACTAATACGTTAGTATTATTAATATATTAGTATTACTGTTATTACCCAGTCTTGGAGTATCTGTTTAGACACATCTGTAGCCAGGAGTATTATTGCTCTGCTTTCTAGATGTAATTCATATCTTCTTTCCTTCTAAGGTTACCTTGTATCTTCTCAATACATATTCTGTGTATAACTATGTATAAACACTGTCTCCCCCATTAGATGGTAAATACCTAGAGAGTAGGGAATTTTTTTTCTGTATCCCTAGTGCTTAGACCTGTACCTGACTCATAGACTGATGAAGCTTATTGACTCGTTCTCTTACATTATTTTCTAAGAGTTTCAAGCGATCCTTTCAGTCAAAGTGTGACCTCTTTAAACATCAGAGACCAAACAATCCTCAAACCTTAAAGTTGTAAAGGACCTATTAGATCTGATTTATTCCATCCTTCAGATGGTTTACACTAATTTTTAATGCACCAAGCATCTACCACATTACTGAACTCATGTTCACACTCAATAACCACCCATTGTTGATTGATTATCTCATTCCTAATGAAGTTGTGCCCCACAGTTCATGAAGAGCATCCATTACACATTTGTTAAGAGGCAGATCCATACAAAGGCTATGCAAAACTTTCATTTGGGTACTGAAGTCACATGAGAAAAAAAAAAGTTTAAAACAAAATCAGTGTTCCCCCTCATATATCAACTTAGAACTGAGACCTAATCATTCAACTGAAATAGCCCTCTCCTAGGTTATCAAGGTAATAATTACCTAATCATCAAATTTAATGGTCTTTTCTCAATTTTTATCCTTCTTGACCTCTATGAACATTAAGAGACACAATGAAAAAAGGTTATTTACCTTCAGAGAGAGATCTGATGAACTCCGACTGTAAATTGAAGTATAATTGTCTTATTTTTTTTGCTTTTTAAAAAAATATGGCTAATATAGAAATGTGTTTTACATGATTTTACAATATAATCTACATCATATTGCTTGCTTTCTTGGTGAATGGGAAAGAAATTAGAAGGAGGAAGAGAATTTGGAACTCAAAATTTTAAAATGAAAAGAATATTTTCACTAAATAAGGTGACAAATTTT
This sequence comes from Sminthopsis crassicaudata, assembly GCF_048593235.1. Lineage (NCBI taxonomy): Eukaryota > Metazoa > Chordata > Mammalia > Dasyuromorphia > Dasyuridae > Sminthopsis > Sminthopsis crassicaudata. The sequence continues at coordinate 39,845,647 of NC_133620.1, read as the reverse complement.
AAAAAGTAAACTCCTGGCATATAAAGCCCTTACAATATAGTTTCTCCAACCTTTCTAATCTTTTCCTATCTTCCTCCTTTCCACAAAATCCATGATCCCACTCTACTGGCATCTATGAACTCCCTTGCATGCCATACCACATTTCATCTTCCAAGTCTCTGCCTTTTTGCCATTCAATTCTTGGTCTCTCTTTGGTTCTTCTTGAGAATCAAATCAACTGCTACCTTTTACAGGAGAGTTTTTTTGGATCCATTTCCTCCGTTTTCCCAACCTCCATTGCTAGTACTTTCCCTCTAACCTTACTCTTTAGCTATACCATATCTATCTTGGGTGTACTATTTACTAACAGAATTAATCTACCAATCCACAAGCATTTCTTATGTGTTGATTTTGTGGTATTGTGCTAAGTATATAAAAAAGCACAAACAAGCCTTGCCTTCAAAGAGATTACAATCAAATTTGTAAGACAACATATAGAAGTCAGAATATATAAAATAAATTCAGAATAGAGTGTGAGCTTCTTGAGAGGAGGACCTCATTTGTCCTCCTTTATATCCACAGTGCTCAGCATAGGGAAGATGCTCTCACACTTTCTCAGTCACCAATGAAGACTGTCTGCCTGCTCCCATGTTCTTTTTATCATGATGTTTCCAGCAATGTTGTCAGACAACAAAGATGAAAACTGCCACCAAGGTCAGCTACCAAACTGACAATAAATAATTTAGCTTGAAAAAGCTATCAGCCAAATGTTTAGCAATGTATGTGGCATATTTCGGGGATTTGTTGACTGACAACTGACTGACAGGAAACCGAAAATATTTCCTTCCTAAGATGGTATCCAAAAACTAGAAGAGACCCCATACATGGATGGCCTACTTGTGTTGGAAGACAGACAAAAGTTGCACAAGATGGATGGATTAAATCTGTATGGTTAAAGAGAATACTCATATTAATCACAGTGTCACTAGAACACTAGAACATTATGTGAGGCATGTTGTTCTTAGTCAATTTAAACATATTTTATTCAATCAATCAAGGTGTGGCTTTCCACTCCTGTCTACCATCAGCTGGAAACTATAGGTCTGGAATATTTTGACAATCCCGGGCATTTTGTGTTGGCGGCTTCCCCAGTTACACATCATGGAGAGACATATTTTACTTCCCACCTACTCTCTTTAATTGAGTTTAACAGCTAAAAAGGATAGAAGAAATCATCTTGTTCAGCCCCCTCATTTTACAGATGAAGAAACTGAGCCTTAAGGTCACAGCTAATTAGTAAGAGCACTGGGAATAGAATGCAAGTCTAATTTCTAGTAATATATGTTTGATCTTACAACACAGAGGGAAATATTAAGAAAGGAACTAGCTGATTTGATGAGTTCAAATTAACAAGCCCAAACAAACTGTATCCCAAGGCAGATATGAATGCCGAGCCACTTTCTGTGATCTCTGAAAGGTCATAGAGAATGGGAAAGGTACCAAGGGGCTAGAGAAGGGCAAAAAAACAAAACAAAACAAAACAAAACAAAACATACAGACAGTATCACAATTTAAAATTGGAAGGGACATTAGAGATTCTCTGGTCTAATCTTTTCATCTTAAAGTTGAGGAAACTGAGGCCCAGGAAAATTATGTGACTTGCCCAAAATCACACAGATAAACAATAGGAATAAGATTTGAATCTAAAACTTCTCACTCTAGAGCAGTGTTTGGTCTACTATGTCAAGCAATAGAATCTAAAAGTGATAAAACTATCCAACTAAATTTGCTGCTTGAGAAAATTCTCCAGTCTATTATTTAAGTGACAGAGAGTAAATATCTCATAAAAGATAGAAATGACCAGAAGACCAACATGGCTTTATCAAGAACAGGTCATATAAATTCCAATTGACTGGTGATGAAAAGTGCTACGTACATCTGGAGAGAAAACTATGGAGACTGAACGTGGATCAAAGTATAAGCTTTTCACTTTTTTTTTTTTTGGTTGTTGTTTTTCATTTTGCTCTAATTTTTCTTGCATAATATGGAAATATGGAAATATGTTTAAAAGAATTATACATGTTTAATCTATATTGGATTACTTGTATTGAGTAGGGAAGAGAAGGGAAAAGAGGGAGAAAAATTTGGAACACAAGCTTTTGCAAAGGCGAATGTTGAAAACTATCTTTGCATGTTTTTGGAAAAAAAATAAAATATTAAATATAAAATAAAATAAAATACATGCATGCCCCCCCCCCCAAAAATGAAAACAAAAAAAAAACCTAGCTCATGGTAGAGCAGCTAGGAGGCAGAGTAAATAGAAACTGACCTTGAAGTCAATAGGACTTGAGTTTAAATTTAGACATACTCTTACTAGCTTTGTGACTCTGGGCAAGTCACTTCACCTGTTTGTCTCCCAAAATAAGAAGGCTACATTAAAAAGTGATCATCTCTGTCCCAGTCTAACCATAACTGGTACCATATTGAGTTTGGGGTACTACATTTTAAGAAAAGCATCAATAAGTTGGGGGACATTCAAAGGAGAGTAAACAGAATGGTGAAGCTAATAGTATATGAGGTTTCACTAAAGGATCTGAAAGATGGTTGCCTTGAAAAGGAAAAGAGTAGAATATAGTAGCTACATTGAAATATTTAAAAGGATATAATGGAAAAACAGGATTAGACCTTTTTTAAGCTTAGTCCAAAAGAGTAAAAGTAAGAACCAAATGTAACATGAGAGCATGGACTTTCTCAGAAAGTGGTATGGGGTGCCCCTTATAATCAGGCAAAGCCTTGTGACCCTTCATTCATGTTATAACAAGTTTGAGAAGCCTGGTGTGGTAGACATCAGGTTGGACTTGAAAAACTGAGGTTTGATTCCCTCTCCAAAATGTTCCAGCTCATTAAAAATAGACAAGTTACTAAATGTCCCTAAAATTCAGTTTCTTCATTTACAAAATGGCAATCGATACCAGTAATGTCTCCCTTATTTGAAAGGCTCAAAATAAGGTGATACTTATGAGAACTTTATAAACTGCAAATGCTACATAAACATCAGCAAATAACAGTTTTGAAGTGAATATCCTTGTTCATTCAAAGTTTGGGTTAGCCAGACTTTGAAGACCCTGACAATACCTGCCTTTATCCTGTGGGGCTAGAAGCAAAGAGAAAAATCTGAATGAGTCACATTACCTGGCTCCTTAATTTCATTTCCTCCACTTTTTGGTGACTCATCCTTTGCCAGATACCTCTGTTCAACCACTAGAAACTTCCTCCAAAAACCAGACTTCTCCCATGAGCCACCAGTTTTCCCAACTTCCTCCTATTTTCATCCCACAACTTCTCTTAGCTTATTCACCAACTTATTTGTTTATTCTGATCAGTTCCTTCCCTAATAAAACACACATCAAAAATTAAAATCTTTTTTCTTATTTTCCCAAATTCATTTAAATGAGAAATTGAGGATAAAGATGAGTTTTTCCATATTGAGGAACTTTGGAAGGTTTTAATAAGTCTTTTAATTTCCTTATGAAAATGAATCGCCTCACTGCCAACACTCACTTAA